>NC_041389.1:136249396-136256144 GCF_002162155.2 Triticum dicoccoides
CACATGGCTAAGGAACGATCTTGAAGATCAACTTGTGTGTCATGGGGTGCCCCTGCCCCGTATATAAAGGAGCAAGGGGGGAGGAGGCCGGCCCTAGGAGGGGGCGCGCCAAGTGTGGAGTCCTACTAGGACTCCCTAGTCCTAGTAGGATTCCACCTCCCTTGTTGGAGTAGGAGAAGGGGAAAGAGGGGGAGAGGGAGAAGGAAAGGGGGGCTGCTCCCCTTGTACAATTCGGACCAGAGGGGGGGGGCGCAGGCCTCCTTCCTTTTGGCCTCTCTCCTCTATTCCCGTATGGCCCAATAAGGCCCATATACTCCCCGGCGAATTCCCGTAACTCTCCGATACTCCGAAAAATACCCGAATCACTCGGAACCTTTCCGAACTCCGAATATAGTCGTCCAATATATCGATCTTTATGTCTCGACCATTTCGAGACTCCTCGTCATGTCCACGATCTCATCCGGGACTCCGAACTCCTTCGGTACATCAAAACTCATAAACTCATAATATAACTGTCATCGAAACCTTAAGCATGCGGACCCTACGGGTTCGAGAAAGTTGTAGACATGACCTAGAACTATTCTCGGTCAATAACCAATAGCGGGACCTGGATGCCCATATTGGCTCCCACATATTCTACGAAGATCTTTATCGATCAAACCGCATAACAACATACGTTGTTCCCTTTGTCATCGGTATGTTACTTGCCCGAGATTCGATCGTCGGTATCCAATACCTAGTTCAATCTCGTTACTGGCAAGTCTCTTTACTCGTTATGTAATGCATCATTCCGTAACTAACTCATTAGCTACATTGCTTGCAAGGCTTATAGTGATGTGCATTACCGAGAGGGCCCAGAGATACCTCTCCGACAATCGGAGTGACAAAACCTAATCTCGAAATACGCCAACCCAACATGTACCTTCGGAGACACCTGTAGTACTCCTTTATAATCACCCAGTTACGTTGTGACATTTGGTAGCACCCAAAGTGTTCCTCCGGTAAATGGGAGTTGCATAATCTCATAGTTACAGGAACATGTATAAGTCATGAAGAAAGCAATAGCAACATACTAAACGATCAAGTGCTAGGCTAACGGAATGGGTCATGTCAATCACATCATTCTTCTAATGATGTGATCCCATTAATCAAATGACAACTCATGTCTATGGTTAGGAAACTTAACCATCTTTGATTAACGAGCTAGTGAAGTAGAGGCATACTAGTGACACTATGTTTGTCTATGTATTCACACATGTATTATGTTTCCGGTTAATACAATTCTAGCATGAATAATAAACATTTATCATGAAATAAGGAAATAAATAATAACTTTATTATTGCCTCTAGGGTATATTTCCTTCAGTCTCCCACTTGCACTAGAGTCAATAATCTAGTTCACATCGCCATGTGATTTAACACCAATATTCATATCTGTATATGATTAACACCCATAGTTCACATCGTCATGTGACCAACACCCAAAGGGTTTACTAGAGTCAATAATCTAGTTCACATCACTATGTGATTAACACCCAAAGAGTACTAAGGTGTGATCATGTTTTGCTCCTGAGAGAAGCTTAGTCAACGGGTCTGTCATATTCAGAGCCGTATGTATTTTGCAAATATTCTATGTCTACAATGCTCTGCACGGAGCTACTCTAGCTAATTGCTCCCACTTTCAATATGTATCCAGATTAAGACTTAGAGTCATCTGGATGAGTGCCAAAACTTGTATCGACATAACCCTTTACGACGAACCTTTTGTCACCTCCATAATCGAGAAACATATCCTTATTCCACTAAGGATAATTTTGACCAATGTCCAGTGATCTACTCCTAGATCACTGTTGTACTCTCTTGCCAAACCAGGGCAGAGTATACAATAGGTCTGGTCCATAGCATGGCATACTTTTATAGAACCTATGACTGATGCATAGGGAAATGACTTTCATTCTCTTTCTATTTTCTGCCGTGGTCGGGATTTAAGTCTTACTCAATTTCATACCTTTGCAACACAGGCAAGAACTCTTTCTTTGACTGTTCCATTTTGAACTACTTCAAAATTTTGTCAAGGTATGTACTCATTGAAAATCTTATCAAGTGTCTTGATCTATCTCAATAGATCTTGATGCTCAATATGTAAGTAGCTTTGTAGAGGTCTTTCTTTGAAAAAACTCCTTTCAAACACTCCTTTATGCTTTGCAGAATAATTCTACATTATTTCCGATCAATAATATGTCATTCACATATACTTATCAGAAATGTTGTAGTGCTCCCACTCACTTTCTTGTAAATACAGGCTTCACCGCAAGTCTGTATAAAACTATATGCTTTGATCAACTTATCAAAGCGTATATTCCAACTCTGAGATGCCTGCACCAGTCCATAGATGGATCGCTGGAGCTTGCACATTTTGTTAGCACCTTTAGGATTGACAAAACCTTCTAGTTGTATCATATACAACTCTTCTTTAATAAATCCATTAAGGAATGTAGTTTTGACATCCATTTGCCAGATTTCATAAAATGTGGTAATTGCTAACATGATTCGGACAGACTTAAGCATCGCTACAGTTGAGAAAATCTCATTGCATTCAACACCTTGAAGTTGTCGAAAACCTTTTGCGACAAGTTGAGCTTTGTAGATAGTAACACTACTATCAACGTCCGTCTTCCTCTTGAAGATCCATTTATTTTCTATGGTTTGCCGATCATCGGGTAAGTCCACCAAAGTCCACACTTTGTTCTCATACATGGATCCTATCACAGATTTCATGGCCTCCAGCCATTTTGCAGAATCTGGGCTCATCATCGCTTCCTCATAGTTCGTAGGTTTATCATGGTCTAGTAACATGACTTTCAGAATAGGATTACCATACCACTCTGGTGCAGACCATACTCTGGAAGACCTACGAGGTTCTGTAGTAACTTGACCAGAAGTTTCATGATCATCATCATTAGCTTCCTCACTAATTGGTGTAGGAATCACTGGAACTAATTTTAGTGATGAACTATTTTCCAATTCAGGAGAAGGTACAATTACCTTATCAAGTTCTATTTTCCTCCCACTCACTTCTTTCGAGAGAAACTCCTTCTCTAGAAAGGATCCATTCTTAGCAACGAATGTTTTGCCTTCGGATCTGTGATAGAAGGAGTACCCAACAGTTTCCTTTGGGTATTCTATGAAGACGCACTTCTCCGATTTGGGTTTGAGCTTATCAGGTTGAAAACCTTTTTCATATAAGCATCACAACTCCAAACTTTAAGAAACGACAGCTTAGGTTTACTGCTAAACCATAGTTCATACGGTGTCATCTCAACGGATTTAGATGGTGCCCTTTTAACGTGAATGCAGTTGTCTCTAATGCATAACCCCAAAACAATAGTGGTAAATCAGTAAGAGACATCATAGATCGCACCATATCCAATAAAGTGCGGTTACGATGTTCGGACACACCATAATGTTGTGGTGTTCCAGGTGGCGTGAGCTGTGAAACTATTCCACATTATTTTAATTGAAGACCAAACTCATAACTCAAATATTTGTCTCCGCGATAAGATCGCAGAAACTTTATTTTCTTGTTATGATGATTTTTCCACTTCACTATGAAATTCGTTGAACTTTTCAACTATTTCAGACTTATGTTTCATCAAGTAGATATACCCATATCTGCTCAAATCATCTTGTGAAGGTCAGAAAATAATGATACTTGCCACGAGCATCAACACTCATTGGATCGCATACATCGGTATGTATTATTTCCAATAAGTCAGTAGCTTGTTCCATTGTTCCGGAGAATGGAGTTTTAGTCATCTTGCCCAAAAGGCACGGTTCGCAAGCATCAAATGATTCATAACCAAGTGATTCCGAAAATCCAACTTTATGGAGTTTCTTCATGCGTTTTACACCGGTATGACCCAAACGGCAGTGCCACAAATAAGTTGCACTATCATTATTAACTTTACATATTTTGGCATCAATATTATCAATATGCGTATCACTACGATCGAGATCCAACAAACTATTTTCATTGGGTGTATGGCCATCGAAGGTCTTATTCATGTAAACAAAATAACAATTTATTCTCTAACTTTAAATGAATAACCGTATCACAATAAACATGATCAAATCATTTTCATGTTCAACGCAAACGCCAAATAATATTTATTTAGGTTTAACACTAATCCCGAAAGTATAGGGAGTGTGCGATGATGATCATATCAATATTGGAACTACTTCCAACACTCATCGTCACTTCACCCTCAACTAGTCTCTGTTTATTCTCTAACTCCTGTTTCGAGTTACTAATATTAGCAACTGAACAAGTATCAAATACTCAGGGGCTACTATAAACACTAGTAAGGCATACATCAATAACCTGTATATCAAATATACCCTTGTTCACTTTGCCATCCTTCTTATCCACCAAATATTCAGGGCATTTCCGCTTCCAGTGACCATTTCTTTTGCAGTGTAAGTACTCAGTTTCAGGCTTTGGTCTAGCTTTGGTCTTCTTCACGGGAGTGACAACTTGTTTGCCATTCTACTTGAAGTTTCCCTTTCTTTCCCTTTGCCCTTTTCTTGAAACTAGTGGTCTTGTCAATCATCAACACTTGATGCTCTTTCTTGATTTCTACCTTCGTCAATTTCAATGTCACGAAGAGCTCGGGAATCGTTTTCGTCATCCCTTGCATACTATAGTTCATCACGAAGTTCTAGTAACTTAGTGATGGTGACTAGAGAATTCTGTCAATCACTATCTTACCTGGAAGATTAACTCCCACTTGATTCAAGCGATTGAAGTACCCAGACACTCTGAGCACATGCTCACTAGTTGAGCGATTCTCCTCCATCTTTTAGCTATAGAACTTGTTGGAGACTTCATATCTCTCAACTCGGGTATTTGCTTGAAATATTAACTTCAATTCCTTAAACATCTTTGAAGTCCCGATTCTAAGCCGTTAAGCATGGTGCACTAAACTATCAAGTAGTCATCATATTGAGCTAGCCAAACGTTCATAACGTCTGCATCTGCTCCTGCAATAGGTTTGTCACCTAGCGGTGCATCAAGAACATAATTCTTCTGTGCAGCAATGAGGATAAACCTCAGATCACGGATCCAATCCGCATCATTGCTACTAACATCTTTCAACACAGTTTTCTCTAGGAACATATCAAAATAAACATATGAAAGCAACAACGCGAGCTATTGATCTACAACATAATTTGCAAAATACTACCAGGACTAAGTTCATGATAAATTTAAGTTCAATTAATCATATTACTAAAGAACTCCCACTTAGATAGACATCCCTCTAATCCTCTAAGTGATTACGTGATCCATATCAACTACACCATGTCCGATCATCACGTGAGATGGAGTAGTTTCAACGGTGAACATCAATATGTTGATCATATCTACTATATGATTCACGCTCGACCTTTCGGTCTCCGTATTCTGAGGCCATATTTGTTATATGCTAGGCTCGTCAAGTTTAACCTGAGTATTCCGCGTGTGCAACTGTTTTGCACCCATTGTATTTGAACGTAGAGCCTATCACACCCGATCATCACGTGGTGTCTCAGCACGAAGAACTTTCGCAATGGTGCATACTCAGGGAGAACACTTCTTGATAATTTTTAGTGAGAGATCATCTTAAAATGCTACCGTCAATCAAAGCAAGATAAGATGCATAAAGGATAAACATCACATGCAATCAATATAAGTGATATGATATGGCCATCATCATCTTGTGCTTGTGATCTTCATCTCCGAAGCACCGTCGTGATCACCATCGTTATCTTTACGCCATCTATTGCTTCTACGACTATCGCTACCGCTTAGTGATAAAGTAAAGCAATTACAGGGCGTTTGCATTTCGTACAATAAAGCGACAACCATATGGCTCCTGCCAGTTGCCGATAACTTCGGTTACAAAACATGATCATCTCATACAATAAAATATAGCATCACGTCTTGACCATATCACATCACAACATGCCCTGCAAAAACAAGTTAGACGTCCTCTACTTTGTTGTTGCAAATTTTACGTGGCTGCTACAGGCTGAGCACGAACCGTTCTTACCTACGCGTCAAAACCACAACGATAGTTCGTCAAGTTAGTGTTGTTTTAACCTTCGCAAGGACCGGGCGTAGCCACACTCGGTTCAACTAAAGTTGGAGAAACTGACACCCGCCAGCCACCTGTGTGCAAAGCACGTCGGTAGAACCAGTCTCGCGTAAGCGTACGCGTAATGTCGGTCCGGGCCGCTTCATCCAACAATACCGCCGAACCAAAGTATGACATGCTGGTAAGCAGTATGACTTATATCGCCCACAACTCACTCGTGTTCTACTCGTGCATATAACATCAACGCATAAAACCTGGCTCGGATACCACTGTTGGGGAACGTAGTAATTTCAAAAAAATTCCTACGCACACGCAAGATCATGGTGATGTATAGCAACGAGAGGGGAGAGTATTGTCCATGTACCCTCGTAGACCGTAAGCGGAAGCGTTATGACAACGCGGTTGATGTAGTCGTATGTCTTCACGATCCGACCGATCCAAGTACCGAACGTACGGCACCTCCGAGTTCAGCATACGTTCAGCTCGATGACGATCCCCAGACTCCGATCCAGCAAAGTGTCGGGGATGAGTTCCGTCAGCACGACGGTGTGGTGACTATGATGATGTTCTACCGGCGCAGGGCTTCGACTAAACTCCGCGACGATATGACCGAG
>NC_041389.1:136256339-136261687 GCF_002162155.2 Triticum dicoccoides
GGGGGGCACCGCACATGGCTAAGGAACGATCTTGAAGATCAAATTGTGTGTCATGGGGTGCCCCGTGCCCCGTATATAAAGGAGCAAGGGGGGAGGAGGCCGGCCCTAGGAGGGGGCGCGCCAAGTGTGGAGTCCTACTAGGACTCCCTAGTCCTAGTAGGATTCCACCTCCCTTGTTGGAGTAGGAGAAGGGGAAAGAGGGGAGAGGGAGAAGGAAAGGGGGGCTGCGCCCCTTGTCCAATTCGGACCAGAGGGGGGGCGCAGGCCTCCTTCCTTTTGGCCTCTCTCCTCTATTCCCGTATGGCCCAATAAGGCCCATATACTCCCCGACGAATTCCCGTAACTCTCCGATACTCCGAAAAATACCCGAATCACTCGGAACCTTTCCGAACTCCGAATATAGTCGTCCGATATATCGATCTTTATGTCTCGACCATTTCGAGACTCGTCATGTCCCCAATCTCATCCGGGACTCCGAACTCCTTCGGTACATCAAAACTCATAAACTCATAATATAACTGTCATCGAAACCTTAAGCGTGCGGACCCTATGGGTTCGCGAACTATGTAGACATGACCTAGAACTATTCTCGGTCAATAACCAATAGCGGGACCCGGATGCCCATATTGGCTCCCACATATTCTACGAAGATCTTTATCGGTCAAACCGCATAACAACATACGTTGTTCCCTTTGTCATCGGTATATTACTTGCCCGAGATTCGATCGTCGGTATCCAATACCTAGTTCAATCTCGTTACTGGCAAGTCTCTTTACTCGTTATGTAATGCATCATTCCGTAACTAACTCATTATCTACATTGCTTGCAAGGCTTATAGTGATGTGCATTACCGAGAGGGCCCAGAGATACCTCTCCGACAATCGGAGTGACAAAACCTAATCTCGAAATACGCCAACCCAACATGTACCTTCGGAGACACCTGTAGTACTCCTTTGTAATCACCGTGTTACGTTGTGACGTTTTGTAGCACCCAAAGTGTTCCTCCGGTAAACGGGAGTTGCATAATCTCATAGTTACAGGAACATGTATAAGTCTTGAAGAAAGCAATAGCAACATACTAAACGATCAAGTGCTAGGCTAACGGAATGGGTCATGTCAATCACATCATTCTTCTAATGATGTGATCCCATTAATCAAATGACAACTCATGTCTATGGTTAGGAGACTTAACCGTCTTTGATTAACGAGCTAGTCAAGTAGAGGCATACTAGTGACACTATGTTTGTCTATGTATTCACACATGTATTATGTTTCTGGTTAATACAATTCTAGCATGAATAATAAACATTTATCATGAAATAAGGAAATAAATAATAACTTTATTATTGCCTCTAGGGCATATTTCCTTCACTTCCCGGTCCTCCTTTAGTATCGCCATGTTGAACCGCTGGTCCGCCTGCACCATGGGGGACTCGGACGCCAGCACGAAGTCGACGTCCATCGTCTCAATACCCATCGGGGGCCCTCTACGCCGCGACCTCCGCCATGAACATTGGATCGGCTTCCTCCTCCTCGTAGCTTGGCTCCAGAGAACTCGGGGATTGGCCCGCCGCAAAGCGAGTTTGGGAACGGAAGTCTGTGGCGCCGACTGCCGCCGCGATTTCTGCGCGGCGCTCCGGTGTCAGCATCTTGTAGTAAGTGATCTTGCGGCTCACCATGGCTTTCCGGCGAACTAGGGGACGCTTGATGCGGGCTAGGGGATCGAAAGGTGGGGGAATGGGCTGGAGATTTAGTGTGATTTTAGGGCAGTGGCTGGCGTAGGCCGAGCAGCGAAGGTTCTGGTGTGAATAGTGGTTCCGTTGACGACCGGTCAATCGATTTTGACTGTACATCGCTCTTGTCGCGTTCGCGTTGCAGCCCGGCACGCTGGACCCTCCACGTCGCTCACAGAATGGAATGCGCTTCGTCTTGTGGGACCGCAGTTGAGAGCAAACCGACGTCCCTCCCCCTCCCCCGCCCGCGTCATTTATTATACCACCACTCCCTCCGTTTTATGCGGAGTAAATAAAAACAGAGTGAGTATACTACGGATAAGGATCCCCTGACGTGGCCAATCCCATTGAGTAACTGACATGCGGGGCCTAGCAAGCATGGGGTCCGCCAGTAAGTGACCGAAAGGGAGGGTAAGGCAGGGATACCTACGTCAGAGGATCCACTTCCACTATACTACTTTGACAAAATGTTAGAGTAATAATATATGACATGCAACTTACACAAATGTTAGAGTAATAATATATGACATGCAACTTACACAAAGCATACAGGGTCTAATGCGTTTTTCGAGGCTAACTTTGACCAAATGTTAGAGTAATAATATATGACATGCAACTTACAGAAAGCATACAGTCAAATTCGTATGTGAAAGGAGTTTCCAATGATATAATTTTCACATTATACATCTCATGTACTATTAATTGCGCGTTGTTGATTGGAAACAATCTCGAGTACAAATCTAGGAGTACGTACGAATCTAACAATATTGATTGCGCGTTGTTGAATGTTGATACCTTTTCGATCAAAGTAGAGATACTTTGACTACACATAAAACTTATATGTAAACTAGAAAGGATAGGAGGGAGTATATTGTATGTTCAAAAACGAAACGAACATTGAATACCCTTTATATATAATTTGCGGATGCTATGATCACCGGTTCAAACTTTTGAATCCGCCTTAGGTATCACGTGCCCCCACTCGTTCCCTCTCGATTTCATCTCGGGGTCCGGAGATCTATTGAAAGAGGACTAGGGTGGGTACATGTGAATGATACTCGACGGAATGTTCAAATGAGGCATGCGGGAGGATGGACTCGACTGGAGGGCGACATGATCGATGGAGAAGAGGGTTGGAGAGGAATGAGAAATAAGCAAACGCCACATGATTATACTTGAACAGCTTAAATAAACAACAAGTTGTCTCGCTTGGCCTACATAGTGAAAGGCCTAATGCGCAACGTGGAGCACTAACGCTCGAATATGGCCGGGAAAACGGGGAAAACGACATGTGGGGCACACCCGTCGGGACGACGTAGGGCATACTAGTCCAATGGAGGAGCTGGCCCACGACCTCCTCACCACCGACAACCATTCATGTGGGTCGTTGGGGACAACAACGGGGCGCAGCTCCAGCACCGCCTCTGGACACGGCGACCTCGGTGAGCGACACGCTCATATCGTCGCTAGACATGGTCGGTTTCAGTGTGCTGAGGGTGGTGTTTGGTTTGTGCCCAAGGTTGCCCCATCAAAGCATTGGGTAGCCAAAATTTTGGTTGAGTTATTGGTTGCCCATGATTTGGCCGACATTGGCAAGAAAAATGAACTAGGGTTGGCTAGAGTTCATTGGCATGCCAAAGAAATGGCAACCATCCAAACAAAGACCAATCTTTGGGTCATGACCAAAATTTTGGTTGAGGTATTAGATGCCCATAATTTGGCCGACATTGGCAAGAAAAATGAACTAGAGTTGGATAGAGTTCATTGGCATGCCAAAAAATGGCAACCATCCAAACAAAGACCAATCTTTGGGTCATGACCAAAATTTTGGTAAGGTGCACTTTGGCCACAATCCAAACACACCCCACCACCCAGCTCATCAAGGATGCACGGGGCGCCGCAACGCATCCGCGGAGTGGTATAGCGCGGCCAACTGCATCCTATGGACCTGAGACCATGTCGGGTCATCTTGCTTTTTCAATGACATGCGGGGATCGCATGTGAGCAAAGGGCGTCTCCAACGTTGCCACGACCGCAGCTGACTACCCTGGCACACCAAAACCCTTGTCCCTCGCGTTGTGGCGCGGTGCGTTCCCGGCCGGTGCCAGCTGCCCGCATTCATGTCGTCCGTTCGTATGTCGTCGTTAAGAGGCTTGGTGCCCGAGGAACCAACTCCGGCGACTTAATGACGCACCCGGACGCTTGGCCTCATCGGAATGCGCTACTTAAAGCGGCAACGCCCAGCTAACCTCCACACCATAGCGCATCATCCTCCTACCTGGCACCACATCCGGCATTACCGCAAGTGCGAACACTCTGCGGGAGAGCTTATCTTCGGGGATGAAGCTCGAGGTCGCCGCCCTCACTCAAGTCGCCTCTCGCGATGCAATAGCGGCATAGCCGGACACGTACGCGACCGCACAAGCGATCGCCACGCTGGCGGCCGTCAATGGGAGCACCGTCAGCCACGCGTCCTACTTGTCACCGTCCAATGTCCGGCACCGCCGAGGTTGGGGACTCCTCCGAGGATGAGTAGGGCATGGGAGGCGGCAGGCCATGGTGTGCCAACTGGCCGGTCCGTATCCCGTGGTCTACTCTTCCTCGCCGGAGACCGCACCTTCACTTCACGGGTCTTGAACCGCGCCCCCATACATAGAGATCGCAGATGGAGGACGTCGGTCGCCGCTGTAGAATAGGTTTAGGGTCGGGTTTCTTTTATTTTTCTGTCCTATAAAAGTTTGAAATGTAATGAAAATCTGCCGTGTTTGCATTAATCTCGACCGGTGTATATGAACTTTCACAATAATATACATATTGTAGGAGTACTAGCAAGATGCCCGTGCATTGCACGAAAGATCAAGATCTTGTGGGAGAAAAGGATGAACAAGGGAAAGCCTTATCTGCAAATGTGGAGAGGAGTGCGGGTAAATTGTCATAGTTTCCTTCCTATCCATTAGATATAGATCGGACGGCCTATATTGCAGGATGACAGGTACACCATCATCACCAACTCTGCTTTTTATTGAACCGAGAAAAATCTAACATGCAAAGTAAAATAAACACATAGGGTCTATACATACACAAATTATCTTAGGCACTCCAATAGTACGTCCACTACACATTCACGCATTTCACATCTTTCTACATCTACGGGAACCTACGAAAGGGTTAACGTAAATTGCCTCTCTCTCTCCTCTCCTGATTTTCATGGTGGTGGGCCCCTCCCTCCCCCCAATATATAGTCAACAGCTCACACGTTTCACATTATGTTAATTACATAACTGGGATTACGTAGGTGTAGAATTACTCATCCTAAAAAACCCAACTAAGCCAACCTCCCAGCATATCGCGCGAGAAAAGACCCGGCCGCGTTGTTTCAGTCGGGATTACCGGATTACTAGTAGTAGTATCGATGGATCGTGCGAAGCAACAATTTTTTTTGAGGGGGCGAAGCACCTAGTTTAAAAGGAAAAAAGGCAGTACACTCACAGCACTCCTGTCGCGGTCGCATTGCACCCCACACACGTTCGATCCTGCACACGGCTCACGCAAACGGAATGCGCTTCAGCTTGCCTCTTCACTGACACGTGGGACTGCACTTGGAGAAACCGACCT
>NC_041389.1:136261911-136269856 GCF_002162155.2 Triticum dicoccoides
CAAAGCCGCCATCCTCGCCGCGCCGATATGTCGGCTCCACGATTCGGCGATCCTCTCGCTCCCACAGTACGCTCTCGTAGGCTTACGTCCTCTAGCCGTGCCGCCACCTCTGGCTACGTTCTTGTGGAGGCGCACGGCGGTCAGCACCGCCACCGCTGGCAACGTTCGTGTGGAGACGCACGGCAGTCAGCTTCTCCCACGGTACACACATTCTAGACTGAGGCCCAGTTCATGTCGGTGTACCGTTGAATGTTAGCTGATAGACGCTGTTAATCTCACTATTTGCCAAAGTAGTTTACTGTCAATATGCTCTGCTTAAGAAGCTTCATTGCCCTGTTCTGCACTCAATCTGCTTAGCTGAGATGGCATGCCAAGGCTGATTAGTTGCTAAAATATCCTGCCATATATTTATTGTGACGTAGATTGCCATGGTCTAGTAGCCAATCTGTTAGGTGAAATAGCTCTACACCATTTTATACTCGATCTTTGTTGTTGCGATGGCCTTGATAGTTTGATGGCTGTGTGCTCGGCCTTGACTGCTGAAACAGCCTGCCATAATTTAGCACTCAAATCTGTTTGCTGAATTAGCTTTACATATATTTCGTTACTTACATCTGCTCCTCCAAATATCTTGCCATAGCTTTACACATCGACCTAGGTATTTTTTTGGACTTCATAAAAAAGCATATATGTTTTTCCTGTAATATCTAGTAGAAGAACTAATTTGTATGTCTAATAGATAGACAGGACTTGGATAACTTCTGCTCGAAGATTCTCCGCTGCATATGTCGAGGGGGTTGCAAACTTCATGAACTTTATCAGAGCTAAGTACGGTGGTCCGAAATCAGATGTGCTCTGCCTGTGTAGCAGTTGTATGAATTCAGTTACAAGACCCCAGTCAAGTGTACAAAATCATCTACACTTGTATGGGATGTCGGTCACATATACTAGGTGGGTTCATCATGGTGAAGCTGTGAACGTCAATGTTATTGACTACGTGGAAGCAGCATATCACCATCTTGATCTTCCTGATGCTCAAGTGGAAGAGGAGGAGGAGGTGGTGGTGGCGGAGCCAGTGAGTTTGACCAACATTGAAACAATGCTATGAAATGCTCGTGCATTCCATGAACTTTCACCTGCAGAAGAAAAATGGTGGGCCCGCATGTTGGAACAATGCAATGTTGCTGTCACCCCAGGAAATAAGCTGTCAGTATTCTCAGCTATGGTCACCTTTCTTCAGGTGAAGACATCTGAGCGGATGACCAACAAATCATTTGATGCGATGTTGGCTGCTTTCCGCAAATCTTTCCCAAATGCGTCTGAGCTGCCACACACCTACAGTAAAATGAAGAATTTCCTTCATCCAGTTGGAATTGGATATGATATGATCCATGTTTGTAAGAATAATTGTGTTCTATTCTGGAAGGATTATGCCAACTTAAGTGAATGCCCGAAATGCAAATCATCAAGATGGAAAGATGGCGATGATGTGAAGAGGATTCATCATAATGTTCTGAGACATTTTCCAATTGCACCAAGATTGCAGAGGTTGTTTCATGATGCTGAAACAAGAGAGGATGTACTGTGGCATTCTAGGAACCAGGAGTACAGAGATCAGAATGTAATGAGCCATCCATCTCATGGTAGTGAGTGGAAAAGCTTCAATGATAAACACAAAGAGTTTGCTGCTGATCTGAGAAACATTAGACTTGGCTTAGCTTCAGATGGATTTAACCCATTTGGCTAGCAGAGCGCCACATATAGCATGTGGCCAGTGCTTGTTATCCCTTACAACATGCCTCCAAATGTCTGCACCAAAGAATCAAACTACATGATGGCCTTGCTCATCCCAGGTCCAAAAAGTCCTGGAAAGGATTTTGATTTGTTCATGGAGCCTCTTGTGGAGGAACTTCAACAACTATGGAAGGGTGTTCTCACTCGAGACCTATATAGCAGCCCACCAGCTAATTTCTTTCTGTGTGCTGTTGTAATTTGGTGCATCCATGATTATCCGGCTTTGGGCACTATGTCAGGGCGAACGACACATGGTTACAATGCATGTGTTCGTTGTGACAGGAATCCGCTGTCATACGCAATACTTAGGAAGATCTGTTACATTGGACACCACCATTTCCTTGCCAAGGACAAGCCACATCCTAGAAAATACTGAAGACATGTGTTCAATGCAAAGCATGAAAACCGTGGTGAGCCAAATAGGCTCACTGCTGATGAGTTGCAAGTGGAATTAGAGAAGGTCAGGCATATTACACCAGGAAACCATCCAGGTAATGGTAGCGGGAAAAGGAAGCGTGGCACGGTAGAAGAGATATTATTGTTTACCCACAGGTCTACTTTGTGGGACTTGGAATATTGGAAAGATTTGGATCTGCGGCATAATCTTGATGTGATGCACATCGAGAAAAATATATGTGACAGCATTATCGGCACACTTCTTAACATTGAAGGCAAGACGAAAGATACCTTAAAATCTAGGATTGATTTAACACACCTGGGTATCAGAAAGGATTTGCAGGTGCAAGATGAAGGTAAACCACGGGAGATGACACCAGCTGTGTACGTCTTGGACAAGGTAAAAAGAAAAGAATTCTACGAGGTCCTGTCACGTGTGAGATTCCCACATGGATTTGCTTCCAACCGTGAAAGGAGAGTCAGTGCAGATGGAAACAAGGTACAAGGGTTGAAAACTCATGACTGCCATGTCCTACTTCAAAGTGTTTTACCTGTTATCCTTAGAGGATTGGGCCGCCCTGAGTTATACAGAGCAGTTGCAGAGTTGGGACAATTCTTCAGGGAACTCTGCAGTAGAAATATCAGGATAGATGCTTTGGAGTGCTTAGAGACAATATACCAACTATCCTATGCGACCTTGAGAAGATATATCCTCCAGCCTTCTTTGATGTGATGGTGCGTTTGGCTGTTCATCTACCTGATGAGGCACTACTTAGAGGTCCAGTACAATATGGCTGGATGTACCCTATTGAAAGGCGGCTAGGCACTTTGAAGGGCTATGTTAGGAACAGAGCTAGACCCGAGGGTTCCATTGTAGAGGCCTACATTGCTACAGAAGCATTGACATTCTGCTCAAAATATATTGAAATAGTTAATCAGCTTAGCAAAGAGGTGGGCGAAGACAATCCTGGGCTCAATGTTTTTGATTATTCTATTCGAGTTACAGGGAAGAGTCAACAAGAGGACAAACCTAAAGATTTGGACAAAATGGTTTGGTATGTGTTGAATAACTGTCCTGAGATACTACCTTATATCAAGTAAGTGCAGTACTGCAGCTTATACATCGTAATCTACTAAACTTGCAGCACATTCTTATATATTTAGATGTTTGACGCGATCACTATGTTGTGTAGCATCTACAAAGAGGAGTTACTGCCGCAAAATCCAAGAAACATTGACAAACTGGTTATGGCAGGATTTGCGAAATGGTTCAAGAACCATGTAAGCTTTTGAAGTGCACTGTCACTTTTTTTAATATATTGAGTACATAAGATGATCAGCTTATCTATTTTCTAACCATAGGTTAAGAAGATGCGGGAGGATGGCAGGCAGTTGATGATGCCCTTTACTCACTACCAATGAGTCCTGATACTCAGGTAAGACATTATGAATCTTGCGTTGTTGAAGATGTGCGCTACAACACCCTTGCACGAGATGAAGGCAGGAAGACACAAAATAGTGCCATCATGAGCACGGATATGTATGACAAAGAAACAACTGAAATGTATGCTAACATAACAGACATTGTTCAGTTGCAGTATATCTCCAGTTTCAAGGATCATCGGTGTGTGGTTCTGTTGTGCTATTGTTGGCATAACCTGTTTTCCAGGATCGCAAAACCCAGAGCTGATGATTATTTCAAATCCATCAATGTCAAGGCGGCGTACCAGACCAACGAGCCTTTTATTTTGGCAAATCAAGCAACAAAGATATTTTTCTTGGAAGACACATTTGCACGTAGCGATGACTTGAGAGTATTGCAAAGGTTTGAGCAGAGGAATTCGTTTAATGAAGTTGCACAACAAGATGATGCTTACACTGCTCCTGATGTACAAGATAACATAGATGTTCCTAATATCTTTGAGAACCATCACGTCAATGACGCCGGCGAAAAGATTGCCTGTCGTGCTGTGGACATACAAGAGTTAATCAAGAAGAAGCCAACGTTCAAGGACGTTGAGGACGAAGAAGAAGATGGCACCATGGGGAATTGCGATTCAGACTGATACACATGGCGAAGATGTTGACGTTGCTGCTGTAGATGATGATTACATTGCTTTTGTCGTATTTTCCTGTCAGAAGATGTTTTTTATCTACTATGTGAAATTGTGTTTGCTATGACAACTGAAACCTGATGAACATGTTGTTTAGTATTTTGCTGTGAGAACATCACTTGTTATGTATGCTGATTTGTGTTTGGTGATTGTATGACAACTAAAACATGATGACATTGTTGTGTAGTTGTACTCATATTTGGCTGTGAAACTTGAATTTGATGACATAGTTTGATGTTGGACTCCAATTTGCTCGACGTCTTCGAATGAGAACAAAGCTGACCCAACAGGGCCTTTGCTATTTATTTATTTATATGAGCAAAAGGGGATACCCCCTGATTTCCGTTAATAGAAATCATTAGATGTTCACAACACTACGCCCAGTCTGCTACACAGGTTTCATTCATTACTAGTTTCAGCAAAGTGCTCATGTCGTAGCCACTGAATACATCACGAGTGCTACATACACTGCAAATAAAGAGACAATCATCCTACAGAGCACATCGATTTTGCCCATTATCTTCACAAGCTCTTTCATCTCCTCATTGCTGTCAAGGCCGTTCAGCAGCTGCTGCTTGGCCATGATCAGAGGAACTGCATCTTTAACCTTCTGCTCTGCATCTTCCTCTTCTGCCATTCCTTCAGTTACTTGTCCAACACCCCAACCTGCTGGTATTGGGATTCCTCGGCTAACCAAATAATCAGCGTAGTTGCATTCCCCACATCAGCAACTTCCCAGAAATACAAATCACACGAATCTTCCCTTTTCTACATGAATCAAATTGGAAGATCATCAACCAAACTATTAAAAAAATCAGCAACTGAAAGCAGCAGAACAACACTTAAACATATTATTACCCCATGATTCGGGCATTTGTAGAAGACTCGGCCAGGGTTGCAGATTGTGGTTGAGACGCGACGGATGACTCTGCGTGATTTGCAGTAGTGGCACCACACCAACATCGGCGGGTTGCGATGAGCAATCGGCTGTGGTACGTGTGCCGGTGGGGGTGTGATGAGACCCACAGGCGATGGTACGGGTGGCAACTTGGCGCATATCTGGTTGTTGCCTGCTGAAGAGCAGGTGGACGAGCAGCCAGCGGACATGGTTGCTGCGGCCAGAGCTTCTGATGCTAGGCAGAGTAAGTAGAGAAGAGGAGAAGCAAACATTGGATATGTCAGTTTCATTACTTGCAGAGTAGCATAGCACCATATATAGTCATAGTCTAGGTGTGGATTTGAACCAGCTACAGGAGCACGTCTTTCTTTTTTCTAAAACTCGGCAACGTCTCTTTACTGGTACACTAGCTTGTTCTGTACGCCTTCCCAAGTCTTTGATTTTCTTTCCCTTTTTTGCGAGGAAGGAAGGAGGACAAAATTGAGAGTTCCTTGGACTCGAACCCAAGACCTCTCGGTTGAAAACCAAGGGTGCTAGTCACTTATGTGGCGAACGTTCCTTGTGAAGAGGACGGCAGACGAACGCATTTTCCTCGCAGTTTTCTTCATATATATAAAAAAGTATGCTACTTGGTGTCCGCTTAGTCAACAAATGGTTGTGCCAAACTTGATCGTTGGATTGACATTCAACGTCTATCGTGTTTCTTCAGTCTCTTCTTCCTCGAGCCGCCAAAGCCAAACCATCGCTGGCGGCACCGCCTGCTCCCACCTCCCATGGCTGGCTGTGATCTTCCCCAGCTCCTGTTAGTTTTCGTCCGAGGCCTCACCATCATCCTCCGCCTTGGTTCGTTCGCTACGGCGCCACCCTCCGGTGTTGTCAACATGGTCAACAACCGAGAGGAATAAGGAGATGACTGTAGATGGTGAGGATGACAGTAGGGACCCAGCAGCGCGCGCAGTAATTTTGTTTTTTCGGGATGGAGAAGGGTATCATCTTTATTGTGCGGGACCCGTGGCCCGTCTAGCCCAGGCTTTTATTTCATATGTTTAGCACACGACCAGCCCAATTTGTTTTTTTCCTTTCTGAAAATGGCTAGCCAGCTATTTTGTTTTTTGCAGAATAACCAACGTAGGCCTACTTGCTTTTCTACGCCCTGCTGGGCCGGAAATCTTTCAAGACGAGGAGGGATGCATTTTGCCCATAAAATGGGCTATAAGTAATAAGAAATGGGCTATAAGTAATAATAAATGGGCTGTAAAATGAAAAAAAATACAACAAACAGGCAATTAGTTCAAAAATTATGTTTTCTTTCGGATTTTGATATTTTAAATTTCATTTTTTTGTGCGGGTAAAATTTCATTGAATTTAAATTAAGGTATATTTAGATTTAAAATTAATTTGAATCTGGCTAGAAATTTCGAGCTGTATGCTGTTTGGGACAGATTTGGAGGCTGACTTGTGGGTCTACTAGGTTGACGTGTACTTTGGCTTTGTCAACTTAGTCCATAAACGATTCTAGCAGCAGTGACCGTTGGATGTTAATCCAACAGCCGTGCTGCTTCTTCAATATCTGATCTTCTTGCTCCAGCCGCCCAAACCAGCTCCGGTGGGACTGCCTGCTCCCGCCTCCCATGGCCGGCTGTGCTGCCGCATAGGCCGCACCGCCCCACCCTACTTCATTGCTGGCCAGGCCATTCCTCTACTCACCCACACCTCCTGTTATTTTCCGGAGATGGCAGCCGGACCATTAAACCCTCGTACTCCCCACCGCATGGGCAACCATTGTCGAGTCTTCCCCGGCTCCGTGTCGTTCCCTTCCTAGGCCTCGCCGTCGTCCACCGCCATGGTGCTCTCGGCGTGGCCTGGTCAACATGGTCAACGAACGACATCCATCGGCCGTGGACTGTACGCGCAAAATAATGATTCCTCCACCTGACAGCTGGGACCCACCGTAAGGGCCTCTATATTTCGCGAAAAAAATTTCCCCCCACTGACATGTCGGACCCACTAGCTATATCTTCGCACGCAAGGAAGTGCCTCCTTATTACGCACAAAAAAAATGAATACCCCCCTGCTAGCTGGGACCCACCATAGTGGGAGGATGACTTGTGGGCCAACTAAGTTGACGGGGACGGAGGGCTTTGTCAACTTAGTCAATATGAACGATTCTAGCTCCAGTGACCGTACAATGTCCATCCAACAGCCGTAGTGCTTCTTCAACCTCTGGTCTTCTTGCTCCATCCGCCCAAAGCAGCGCCGGTCGTGTCGCATGCTCCTGCCTCCCGTGGCCGGCTGTGCTGCCGCGGAGGCCTCGCCGCCCCCTACTATTCCCACCGCTGGCCAGGCCCTGCGGCGACGGCAGCCTCACACCACAGTCGAACCAGTGAACCCTCGTACTCCTCTCCGCGCGGGCTTCCACTGCCGCATCGTCCCCTTCCTAGGCCTTGCCGTTGTCCACCGCCGTGCTGCTCTCGGTGCGGCCTAGTCAACGTGGTCAAGGAACGACTTCCATCGGACGTGGAGTGTACGTGGAGAGGATGACAGTTGGGTCCACGGCCACATCAAGGAAGTGCCTCCTTATTACGCGGAAAATAATGATTCCTCCACCTGACAGCTGGGACCCACTGGACGGGCCACTGTATTTCACAGAAGAAACGTTCCCCTGACTGCTGGGGCCCACCAGCTTCATCTTCGCACGCAAGGAAGTGCGTCCGGGCAAAAAAAACAATTCCCCCCCCCCCCG
>NC_041389.1:136270132-136281463 GCF_002162155.2 Triticum dicoccoides
AAGGAAGTGCGTCCGGGCAAAAAAAAATGATTCACCCCCCTGACTGCTGGGACCCACCGGCTACATCTTTGCACGCAAGGAAGTTCGTCCGAGCAAAAAAAACGATTTGCCCCTGACTTCTGGGACCCACCAGCTACATCTTCGCACGCAAGGAAGTGCCTGACAGTCGGGACCCACCTGGTCGAAGCGTATGTAGCGTTGTCATTCTGGTCGCGAACGTGTACGTACATATATACTGGTGGATGTAGAGGCGCGCACGTGTCGTAGTAGAGGCGCGCACGTAGCATGTACACGTACGTACAATGGCCAGGGTGCAAGAAAGAAAATACGGCCACGTACGTACATACGGGCAGCGTCTCGAACGCCTATTTGCGCATACGTACATGGATGGGTCGGAACGGAGAAACAGCATCGTCGTCGTGTTCATGGGGAGCCAACCAGCTGCGTCGGAACGGAATGCATGGTCGTGTTCATCGGGAGGGCTTGGACGGAACAGGCAATGGAAACGAGGCCTGGCGTACCGCAGAGCGGAGGAAACGGACCTCCTACGTTCGGAACGGGGTCCTGTTGATCGGGAGGGGTGTGGCATACCGCAGAACGGAGGAAACGGACCTCCTACGGTCGGAGCGGGGGTCCTGTTGATCGGGAGGGGTGTGGCATACCGCAAAACGGAGGAAACGGACCTCCTATGGTCGAAAAGGGAGTCTTGTTGATCGGGAGGGGTGTGGCATACCGCAAAATAGAGGAAACGGACCTCCTACGGTCGAAATGGGGGTCCTGTTGATCAGGAGGGGTGTGGCGTACCGCAAAATGGACGAAACGGACTTGTGTTGGAGCGCTACGGTCGAAACGGGGGTCCTGTTCATCAGGAGGGGTGAGGCGTACCGCAAAACGGGACTCCACGGGATACTGTTCATCTCCACCGTCGACATCATACAGCTTCCATGGGCTACCGTCGACCTCCTCCAGCCTCCACAGGCTTCTGTTCATCCAGCCTCCACCGCGCGCTACTCCACCGGCTACTGTTCAACCACCCCTCCACAGGCACCCCTCCACCATCTACTGTTTATCCAGCCCTCCACACCATGGGGTCCTGTTCAACCACCCCTCCACGAGCACCCCTCCACCGTCTACTGTTCATCCAGGCCTCCACCACACCACGGGGTCCTGTTCATCCAGAGGCAACGCCACCGCTCACTGTTCATCCAACCCCCTCCCCCCGGAATGCTCACTGTTCATCCAATCGTTCGTCTTCAGTTAGCAGCAGTAGCGAAGGAATCGCTCGATAGGGTTCAGTTAACAGCCATCGATCGATCGCTCGGGTTCAGTAACGCGTAGCCTGCAGTGCAATCGCTCGGGTTCAGTTAGAGCCCAACGCCTCGCTCGGGTTCAGTTAGAGCCAATGCCTCGCACACACGCGCGTACGTGTACGAGAGAAACGCGCATCGCTCGGCCCCCGACCTCCCACCGTAACCGGGAACTCCCCAAAATTTTCCTCCCCATCGCTTCTACCACGGTTTTTGCTGTCATGGACGGTCCAAAGAATGTCATGCAGCTGCGTCTCCGGCCCACCCAGGACGAAAAGCCCATTTTCTGTCATGATTTTTTGTCATAGAAGTAGGAGCCCACCACATCTATGATGATACCGGGTTTTGTGACAATTATCGTCATAGAAGTGTCATATGTATGACAGAAAAAAATTCGTTTGACCCAAAATGTCACATGTGTCTTTTTTTGTAGTGATGTGTGGGTGAGTAGAGGGATGGCTAGGCCAACGATGAGAGTACGATGGGGTTGTGAGGCCTGCGCGGCAGCATAGCCGGCCGCGGGAGGAGGGAGCAGGCAGTCCCGCCGGCGCTTGTTTGAGCGGCTGGAGCATGAAGAGCAGAGATTGAAGAAGCACGACAGCCGTTGGATGGACATCCAACAGTCACTGCTCTCGTGTGTTGACTAAGTTGACAGGGCGTTGCGTGTGCGTCTACCTTTTTTATGAAAGCATACGCGTCAACCTGTAGTAGGCGCACAAGTCAGCCTCAAATCTGTGGAAAATAGCATACAGCCCATCTGCCATTATTTCTAATAATGTACAACCCATTTGCTAATTCTTAAGAATTTTTTTGGAGCCCATCTTCTTTTTGTTAGCATTACACCCCATATTGTGTCCACGGCTAAAAAGTATACGAAATTTTGCATATTTCGGTGCGGTCAACTATTTTTAGTCCAGAAATATCGATTCACATTCAAACTATTTTGAAAAATAATTTATATAAATGTAAAATCCAAATAATTGTCCACAAATAAAAATCAATGGAATTTAAAATCTTCTAATGAAAAAAATTTAAACTAATTCCCGATTTGATGTGTTTTAAAAATGTATAGCCCATTTCTGGGCAAACTGAATGAAACTCTCCTCGTCTTAAAGATTTGCAGCCCAGCAGGGCCGATAAAGCAAGTAGGCCTTGTTTGGGTATTTCTTTAAAAAATAGAACTGGGCTAGCCATTTTCAGCAAGAAAAAAACACAATTGGGCTCATGATGTGGTAAACATAAATAAATCACTGGCTAGATGGGCCACAGCCCCCGCACAGCCCCGTTGTTACCCTGATCCGTCGCTAAAACTAGTATAAATAACAACTGCTTGTTCCTCAAAAAAAACTGCGCGACCTGCTGGGTCCCTGGTGTCAGCCGCTCGTAGTGTAATTCTCTCGTTTATTGACTACGTTGACAATGGTGTGAGCCCCAGATGTCCAACCATTAGGAGGAACCATATTTTTGGGCTTGTAATATAGAGGCACTTGCTTGCGTACTGCCAGGACCCTGGTGGGTCCCTACTATCATGTAACGCCCTCGATGCGGCTATAGCTCCCACGTGTCGAGGCACGACTTAGAGGCATAACCGCATTGAAAGCAATGTCGCAAGTCAGGCAGTCATTACAACATCCCATGTAATACATAATAAAAGGGGGAGATAACATAGTTGGCTTACACTCGCCACGTCACATCAGAGTACATAAATAACATCCATCAAACAAATCACTCATGGCCCGACTACGGTGCCAAAATAGAAAAGACCCCCAACATGCGACAAGGTCCTGAATCGATAACCCCAACTAGGCACCACTACTGATCATCCGGAAAGGACACGTAGTATCGCTGAGAGTCCTCGTCGAACTCCCACTTGAGCTCGTACTCGTCACCTGGAGCGGAATCACCTGGACCTGCATCTGGAGTTGTAGTATCTGTGAGCCACAGGGACTCAGCAATCTTACACCCACGCGATCAAAACTATTTAAGCTCATAGGAATGGATAAGGCAAATATATGTGGAGCTGCAGCAAGCGACTAGCACATGTGGTGGCTAACTTATACGCAAAAGAGAGCGAGAAGAGAAGGCGAAGCACGAGCGAGAAGCTAAAGGAACATCCTGCGCAAGCATAACTCCAACACCGTGTCCACTTCCCGGACTCCGCCGAGAAGGGGCCATCACGGTAACACACACGGTTGATTCATTTTAATTAAGTTTAATTCAAGTAATCTACAACCGGACATTAACAAATTCCCATCTGCCCATAACCGCAGGCACGGCTTTCGAAAGATCAATCCCTGCAGGGGAGTCCCAACTTAGCCCATGACAAGCTCTCACGGTCAACGAAGAAAAAGACCTCCACCCAAGTCACTCCGATCAGACTCGGTATCTTGGTACAACAAGATGATTCGACAGGTTAAAACAAGTCCAGCAACACCGCCCGAATGTGCCGACAATCCCGATAGGAGCTGCACATATCTCTTTCTCAGGGCACACTCAGATGAGACTAGCTACGAGTAAAACCAACCCTCAAGTTTCCCTGAGGTGGCCCCGCAGGCAGCTCAGTTCGGACCAACACTCAGAGGGAGCACTGGCCCAAGGGGGGGCTGAAATACGATGACCCTCGGGCTCCGGAAACCCAAGGGAAAAAGAGGCTAGGTGGCAAATGGTAAAACCAATGTTGGGCGTTGCTGGAAAAGCTTTAATCAAGGCGAACTATCAAGGGGTTCCCATTATAACCCAACCGCGTAAGGGACGCAACAATCCGGGAACATAACACCGATATGACGGAAACTAGGGCGGCAAGAGTGGAACAAAACACTAGGCGAGAGGCCGAGCCTTCCACCCTTTACCAAGTATATAGATGCATTAAGATAACATAGCAATATAATGATATCCCAACAAGTAAATAAATGTTCCAACAAGGAACGGCTCCAATCTTCACCTGCAGCTAACAACGCTATAAGAAGGGCTGAGCAAAGCGGTAACATAGCCAATCAACGGTTTGCTAGGATAATGGTGGGTTAGAGGTTCAACATGGCAATTGGGAGGCTGACAAGCAAAAGGTAGGCATCGTAGCGGTGGCAAAGCAAAAGAGCGAGCAAACTAGCATAGCAAAGATAGTAGTGATTTCGAGGGTATGATCATCTTGCCTGCACAGTTGTCAGAGTTGACTGGATCCTCACAAGCAAACTCAATGGGCTCCTCGGTAGCGAACTCGTCTCCCGGCTCTACCCAACAAGACAAACAAGCAACAAGGATACAATCAACCACGGGCAAGACCAAGCAATATGATGAAATGACGATATGCTATGCGGGATGCGATGCGGGATGCAAAATGCAAGATATGACAGGAAATGCATGAACTTGGCCTCAACTTGGAACACCAAGTGTGCCACTGGATAGAGGGGATGAAATCGCTTGAAAACTATATAAAGATCATAGGAATCGGAGCTACGGTTTGGAAATGGCGAGCGTTTTAAGATATGACACCGGTCTGCGATTTACAGCAAGTAGGCATCTAAATGCAACGAAATGACCATGCTACAGCCACCAAACATGAAAACAAAATAAATGGCAGTGATGTACACAAGATGGTTGACAAAACACTAGCACTGAGCCATAGGCAAATTCATCCATTAAGAGGTTCAAACAAGCATGGCTAAAACGCAAATGCAAAACAGATTTCAGACTTAGTGAAATTAACACTAGTCTGAAATTTCAGATCACGATGCTCTCTTCGGAGCAGCAAAACAACATGATAGAAAACCTGAACATGACAAGTAAGAACATGGCATGGAGCTACTCAACAAGTTTAATAAAACACCCAAAGTGACCTAGGGCCAAAAGGGTTCACAAAATACTCTACCGAGCTCACGAACATCGCTCGAACACAATCAGTTTTCAGACTTAGTGAAAACTGAGACATGATGAAATTTAACTCACGAAGGCATGTAAACGAGCTCGATGCACTCACTATGGTGCAAGTCATGGCAAGGAAAGCATATAACCAGCAAGAAGGCACAAAGTTCTAGCTACTCATGGCAAGAACGAAGGCATAGCATGCATGGAACGCTAACGGTAGCATCGGCGAAATCGCAAACAAGTTGACGATCTGCCCAGATTAACAACGAAGCAAAAGTTGAGCTCGATTGAGTCAACCTAGAGCACTCCACAAATGCCAACAAAGACATGGATGGATAGAGCATGACATAAATATCAAAACTTCCTTACTGATCATCCTCAAAAGAGGCACGGATCACTAGGAAACAAGCTGGACATATAGCATCATGAACTAAAATATCCCAGACTTAGCGAAAATCACTAAGTCCCTGAAATCTGCAATCTCAGGTACCTCTCTTCGCAAGCTTGCACAAGACAACACACACATCCTAAAAATGCATGGGTGACACCTCTGGAAAGAAGACAAAATGCTTCACAATACATCCCAAAGGGGCACAGGCATATCATGCACGGATTAAACATAGCAAAAATGACAAAAGTGCATGATGAACTAACGGTTCTGCAATTTAACTCACGAAGCCTCCTTCTAACAGCATTTTGGGTATCAAGATGACCTCAAATGCAAATGATGCAATGGAATGAAATGATGTACATGTCGAGGCGAAGATTTTGATATATCATACGCCTAAAACGGATCTACGGTTGCGGAGATACGAGCAGTCAAACATCGCATAAAAATTAGGGTTACGGGGATGAAAAGTCAACCTAGAGGATTAGATCTCAGATCTGGCGCGGTTTACGGAGTCCGCCGGAAACACTGTTCACGCCGGGGCACGGGGATCAAGGATGACCGGCCGGAGAGCTCGCCGGAGTCGGGGAGGCGGTGGCCGGCGTCGGGGAGGCGGTGGCCGGCGTCCGGTCTCCGGCGCGGCGGCGACGAGCGGGCGCGGGAGGCGAGGTGAGGCAGCGGCGGCCGGCGATGGCGCCCGCGGTGGCCGGCGATGGCGCCCGCCGGCTCGGGTGAGGAAGGGCGGCGCGGCGCCCCTGCGGATCTGGCCCGGCGAGGCGGCTACGGGGGCCGGGCGTGGGCCTCGGGCCCGGCGGCGGTGGCGATGTGGTCCGTGCCACGTGGCGCGCGGCGAGTGGTGGAGCGGACGCTGTCCGGCGCGGGCCGGACACGTCCGTCGGCGGCGGAGGAAGGAGATCTGTTTTTTTTTAGGGTTCCGGGGAGAGGGAGAGATCCGAAAACGGAGGGGTGTATAAATAGGCATAAGTGGAGCTAGGAGAGTCCAAATGAGGTGCGGTTTTCGCCCACACGATCGTGATCGAACGCTCTAGGACATGGAGCAGAGTTTGGTGGGTTTTGGGCCAAATTTGGGGGGTGTTGGGCTGCAACACACACGAGGCCTTTTCGGTCCCTCGGTTAACCGTTGGAGTATCAAACGAAGTCCAAATGACCCGAAACTTGACAGGCGGTCTACCGGTAGTCAACCAAGGCCGCTTGGCAAGACTCGGTCCAATCCGGAAATGTTTAAACCCCACACAAGAAAGAAAGGTAGAAATGACCACCGGAGGAGAACGAAACGCCGGAATGCAAAACGGTCAACGGGGAAAATGATCGAATGCATGAGATGAACATGTATGCAAATGCAATGCACGTGATGACATGATAAGAGATGCACGAAAAGAAAAACAACACACGGAGACAAAGACCCGAACCTGAGAAATAAATATAACTTAGCGCCAGGGACGGCAAGAGTTGGATACAAATATGGAAAGTTACATCTGGGGCGTTACAACACTCCACCACTACAAAAAGATCTCGTCCCGAGATCTAGGACTGAAAGAACTCCGGGTACTCAGAACGGAGGTGATCCTCGCGTTCCCAGGTAGCTTCACGGTCGGAATGGTGTGACCACTTGACTTTGAGAAATTTGATTGACTTGTTGCGAGTCTTGCATTCAGTCTCTTCAAGAATAGCAACTGGGTGCTCACGATAGGAGAGATCTTCTTGGAGCTCAATGTCCTCGAAGTTGACGGTGCGGTCAGGAGTCTTGAAGCACTTTCGAAGCTGAGAGACATGGAACACATCATGAACATTTGCAAAGTTTGAAGGAAGCTCGAGTTGATAGGCGAGGTCGCCTCTCTTGCTGATAATCTTGAAAGGTCCCACGTATCTAGGGGCAAGCTTCCCTTTGATACCGAAGCGACGAGTACCTTTCATGGGAGAGACGCGGAGGTAAACATGATCTCCGATCTCGAAAACCAGATCACGGTGCTTACTATCATAGTAGCACTTCTGGCGGGACTGGGCTGCTTTGAGGTTATCACGAATGACTTTGCACATTTCTTCTGCTTCTGTGATTAAGTCATTACCCAGCAGCTGACGTTCTCCGGTTTCAGACCAGTTGAGAGGGGTACGGCACTTCCTGCCATATAGAATTTCAAAGGGGGCCTTGCCCGAACTTGCTTGAAAGCTGTTGTTGTATGAGAATTCAGCATAAGGAAGACAATCCTCCCACTTCATGCCGAAGGAGATCACACAAGCCCTGAGCATATCTTCAAGAATTTGGTTGACACGCTCGACTTGACCGCTTGTTTGAGGATGGAAAGCTGTGCTGAAGCGGATGTTGGTGCCCATGGCGTTCTGAAAAGAATCCCAAAACTTGGAGGTAAAGATGCTGCCACGGTCTGAAGATATCACTTGAGGAATACCGTGCAGAGAGACAATGCGAGAGGTATAGAGTTCCGCCAATTGAGCTGCAGTGATCGACTCTTTGATAGGCAGAAAATGAGCCACTTTGGTGAGCTTGTCGATGACAACGAAGATAGCATCATTGCCACACTTGGACTTTGGAAACCCAGTCACGAAGTCCATTTCAATATGGTCAAACTTCCATTCTGGAATGGCAAGAGGTTGGAGGAGACCTGCTGGCCTTTGGTGTTCTGCCTTCACTCTTCTGCAGACATCACATTCGTTCACGAATTGAGCGATCTCGCGCTTCATTCGAGTCCACCAATAAGCTTGCTTGAGGTCCTGATACATCTTCGTACTACCAGGGTGGATGGAGAGGAGAGAGTTGTGAGCCTCGTTCATGATCACCTTACGGAGTTCACCTTTGGGCACAACAATTCGATCCTCGAAGAAGAGAGTGTCCTTGTCATCAAGTCGGTAGCATTTGTACTTGGACTGACTCTTTGCAATACCAATCTTCACCTTCTTCACCATAGCATCAAGAAGTTGGGCTTGGCGAATCTGGTCTTCTAAGGTAGGAGAGACTTGAAGGTTGGCGAGGAAACCTTGAGGAACAACTTGCAGATTAAGTTTGCGGAAAGCTTCACAAAGCTCGGGTTGATAAGGCTTGAGAATCAGACTGTTGCAATATGCTTTTCTGCTCAAAGCGTCAGCAATCACATTAGCCTTGCCTGGAGTATACTCGATACTCGGATTGTACTCTTGAATCATTTCGACCCAACGAGTCTGCCTGAGGTTGAGATTAGGCTGAGTGAAGATGTACTTGAGACTCTTGTGATCAGTGAAAATATCCACTTTCCTTCCCAATAGAAGATGTCTCCAAGTCAACAAAGCGTGTACAACTGCCGCCAACTCGAGATCATGAGTGGGGTAGTTCTTCTCATTAGGTTTCAACTGGCGAGAGGTATAAGCAACAACTTTCTTCTCTTGCATGAGTACAGCACCGAGACCTTGGAGAGAGGCATCACAAAAAACCTCGTACGGCTTGGTTTCATCAGGCGGAGTCAGAACTGGAGCAGTGATCAATTTCTCTTTCAAAGTGTTGAAAGCAATATCACACTCCGGAGACCAAACGTACTTGACGTGCTTCTGAAGAAGATTTGAGAGAGGCTTGGCGATCTTAGATAAGTTTTCAACGAATCTTCTGGAATAGCTTGCGAGACCGAGGAAACTGCGGAGTTGCTTCACGTTCTGAGGAGGTTCCCAATTCACAATTGCAGACACCTTCTCAGGATTCACGGAAATGCCCTTGGCGGAGATGATATGACCAAGATAAAGAACCTCATCGAGCCAAAATTCACACTTGGAGAACTTGGCGTAGAACTGATGTTCTCTGAGCTTGTCAAGAACCAAACGCAAGTGCTTGGCATGATCTTTCTTGTTCTTCGAGAAAACCAGAATGTCGTCGAGATAGACCAAAACGAATTCATTGGTGTAGGGGTTGAAGATGAAGTTCATCATGCGAGAGAACGTCAGAGGAGCGTTGGCGAGGCCAAAAGACATGACGGTGTATTCATATGAACCAAAGCTTGTCCTGAACGCCGTCTTGGGAATATCTTGCTCACGAATACGAATCTGATGATAACCCATACGGAGATCAAGCTTGGAGAATACTTGAGCACCCTTGAGTTGTTCGAACAGCTCATTGATGTTGGGAAGTGGGTATTTGTTCTTGATGGTCTTCTTGTTTACTGGACGGTAATCAACACAAAGTCGACTCGATCCATCCTTCTTCTTCACAAAAAGAACACCACAACCCCACGGAGAAGTACTAGGCCGAATGAGACCCAATCTTTCTTGCTCATCGAGTTGTTTCTTCAGCTCCTTCAACTCTTCAGGGCCGAGCTTGTAAGGACGTTTGCACACAGGTTCCGTACCGGGCTCAAGTTCAATAACAAATTCAACTGGCCGGTTTGGAGGCATTCCTGGGAGCTCTTCTGGAAAGACGTCTTGATATTCGCAAACGACAGGAATCTGCGAAATAGCATCCAATTCACCCTTCTCATTGAGAGAAAACAATCGGATGGTATTATCCCGAGCGGCAAAGACAATGACACCCTCAGACGAATGAGTCAGTTGAATCTGCCTGGCTGCACAATCAAGCTGAGCTTTATGCTTAGAGAGCCAGTCCATCCCGAGAATAAGATCGATATCCGAGTTTCCAAGAACCATTGGAGAAGCAAGAAACTTGAAATCACCCATCAAGATTGAAATATCCGGCACCTCCATACTAGAACTCAGTCGCTTAGCTGGAGAGACGACTTGCATAGCTCTAGGTAATGCCTTAGTGCTAAAATTGTTCTCCGATGCAAATGGAAATGACATGAAGGAATGCGATGCACCAGAGTCAAAAAGAACTTTTGCAGGAATATCATTAACAAGAAGGTTACCCATAATGACATCTGAAGAATCCTCAGCCTGAGCTGCATTCAGCATATTGACCTTGGCGTGCTTGGGATTGTGCTTGACCACAGCTGTACTTGCCGATCTGACAGGAGGAGGAGGAGGAAGACGCCTCTGGTTGGTACACTTGTTGGCATAGTGACCCTTCTGTTGCCACTTGTTGCACGTGACCTCTGAAAGCGGACGGTGATACGGAGCACTCGGTCTTGGCGCTTGAGACGAAGCCTTGTTCTGAAAGCCTGGGTTGCGTGGGTGGGAGAAACCACTGCCACCTTTGCTCTTCTGCTGATACGGCTGACGGAACGGAGGAGGAGGAAGCCAATACTTCTGCTGCTTGACCACTTGAGTAGAGGAAGAAGGAGTAACATCTCTGGCACGCTTCCTGGAAGCATCACATCTCATCTGAGCAGCTTCTTGTTTCAGTGCCATGTTGTAGAACTCATCGTATCTCAACGGCTCGAAGAGAACAAGAGCGAGCTGAATTTCCTCACGAAGACCACCCCTGAACTGATAGATCATGCTCTTCTCATCAGGAACATCCTGCTTGGCAAAACGGGCGAGCTTCTGGAACAACTTGTTGTAGTCATAGACAGACAAAGAGCCTTGCTTCAGATTGCGGAATTCCTGACGCTTACTCTCAACCACACTTTGAGGGATGTGATGAGCGCGGAAATCTTGACGGAAATCGTCCCAAGTGATCAGACGTCCACCTCTGGAATCCTTGTACTGCTGGAACCACTCTGCAGCCTGATCTTTGAGCTGGAAAGAAGCGAACTTGACGAAATCTTCAGGCCTGACGTTGCTGCATTCAAAATGCTTGCCCAGATCCACTAGCCAATCGTCAGCATCGGTAGCCTCAACACAACCGCTGAACGTCTTTGGGCCATTAGCAAGGAACTGGTTCAG
>NC_041389.1:136286010-136343858 GCF_002162155.2 Triticum dicoccoides
CCGGCGAGGCGGCTACGGGGGCCGGGCGTGGGCCTCGGGCCCGGCGGCGGTGGCGATGTGGTCCGTGCCACGTGGCGCGCGGCGAGTGGTGGAGCGGACGCTGTCCGGCGCGGGCCGGACACGTCCGTCGGCGGCGGAGGAAGGAGATCTGTTTTTTTTTTAGGGTTTCGGGGAGAGGGAGAGATCCGAAAACGGAGGGGTGTATAAATAGGCATAAGTGGAGCTAGGAGAGTCCAAATGAGGTGCGGTTTTCGCCCACACGATCGTGATCGAACGCTCTAGGACATGGAGCAGCGTTTGGTGGGTTTTGGGCCAAACTTGGGGGGTGTTGGGCTGCAACACACACGAGGCCTTTTCGGTCCCTCGGTTAACCGTTGGAGTATCAAACGAAGTCCAAATGACCCGAAACTTGACAGGCGGTCTACCGGTAGTAAACCAAGGCCGCTTGGCAAGACTCGGTCCAATCCGGAAATGTTTAAACCCCACACAAGAAAGAAAGGTAGAAATGACCACCGGAGGAGAACGAAACGCCGGAATGCAAAACGGTCAACGGGGAAAATGATCGAATGCATGAGATGAACATGTATGCAAATGCAATGCACGTGATGACATGATAAGAGATGCACGAAAAGAAAAACAACACACGGAGACAAAGACCCGAACCCGAGAAATAAATATAACTTAGCGCCAGGGACGGCAAGAGTTGGATACAAATATGGAAAGTTACATCTGGGGCGTTACATGTCATCCTCTCCACGTACAGTCATCTCCTTGTTCCTCTCGGTTGTTGACGACGTTGACAACGCAAGAGGGCGGCGCACCGCGCACGGCAAGCGAACCAAGGCCGCAAGGCAGAGGACAATGGCGCGGCCTCGAACAGAACAAACAGGAGCCGTGGAAGATGCGCCGGTCTAGTCGCAGGCGGAGGGGAGTATGAGGGTTGATTTGTTTGGGCGCGGGTGCGTGTTGGGGCTGACGTCGCCGGAGAATAACAGGACGTGTGGGGGAATAGAGGGAGGGATTGGCCAACGTTGGAGGGTACATACGGTAGGGCAGCAGAGGCGCAGCCAGCCATGGGAGGTGGGAGCAGGCGGAGCCAACGGAGTGGTTTGGTTTGGGCGGCTAGAGGAAGAAGAAGACAAGAGATAGAAGATACACGACAGATGTTGGATGTCAATCCAACGGCTGGTAGGCAGAATCGTTTGTTGACTGGCTAGTAAGTTGACACCACCTTGCATAGGCTATTTCCTCGCAGGTCCAAAATGTCAGAATCCAAATCTGTCACGGTCATTCAGCCTTTCCTATGAAAATTTACAGCCCATTTGATGTGCTAGTTCGAAATAAGTTTGTGGGTGCTGGTGGGGGCTAATCACTTGGCTTCTGTAATGCACAGTGAGCTCAAGCAGCTGGCGAGAGTGATGTTATTTCCCTTGGTTGGGATTTATTACAATACTTCACTCTAAATTAAACAAATGGCAAGCCATTTGCCTTGTTTCAAAGAAAATATGACAGTCACAGCCGAGTTGAAAAGGGCAGGAACATCTAACTCCAGCTTACAAACTATACAAAAGCACGAGGGTTAATTGTTCATCAGGTTTACAAAAAAACCCAGGTTGAAAAGGGAAACAACATCTAACTCCAGCACTGTTTTCGGTAGTCACAGTCAAATGGATCGGTCAGGTCCATACAATGAACATCCTGGGTCGTAAAATTTACTGGATTATGACCACAATATGTTGTAAATAGAAGCCCGACACGTTCAGAAGCTCTTTTGCCCACCTGAAACTCCTTTTTTTTCTCTTCGACATACCCATCCATCAAAACCATGTTGTTAATAAACTTAAGCCTGATGGACAATAGTAACCTCGCATTCAGCAAGAAGAATGTGACAAATCTAGTGTTTGCACGGTTGGCTACATATCGTTCTAGCGTTATTGTCTTCAATCGAATCTCATGAGAAGTGAGAAAATCCCGATGCTTACGAATCCACCGATTGGTTATAACTTTCTTACCCCGTCATGTTGCCTAAATAGACATGAAGATTGAAAACAGTTAAGATCTAAAAGAAGAGTGTCGAAAGAGAAACAGCTGAACGGTTAATTCTAGTATACTATATGCGGGCTTCCAAGGCGCGTGAAATTATCACCTTTATATACAACTTCTCCAGACATGGAAAGCATTGCAGCAAGCCAATAATCTTGTTCAGATCAAAACTATTCATTTGGATATATAAGATCTTGACAGAATCCAGCACCATTGATAGGCCATCCATGGAGAAACTCTTCATTGAGCATAGAACATGATATTAGTACAAAATGTGTACTCCAAGATGATATATAAATTATGCGCAGAAATTTAAAATGCAGCTTATGGTTACAAGTGTAGATGATAATATAAAGTACCTGAAGAACTGTGGAGCCAAACACCATATTGAAATGAGCACAGAGATCATGTATTACACCCAAGGTTTCTAGTTTAGGCGCAGAGAGGACGGTTATTTGGAACGGTGAATAACTAGAATCAAGGATCAACCTTTGAAGTGAAGGGGCATCTTGGATGATGAGCTGCCTTCCATCAAAAGAAATTCCAATTCTTACAAGGTTATGCGACTTTATTTGGAGACAACCGATTCTAACTGTGAAAACAAGCACCAAGCACTCTAGGGTAGGGCAACTGGAGTGGATGATGTTGTGCAATGAGGCCTCTGATATACGAACCCGCACAAGTGAAAGTTTCTTGAGAAATGGGAGTCGAAGGTTTAGTACCAGATTGTCTGGTAGGTAGCACAGCGCAAAGGTGGCGGTGTGGAGAGAGAAGGAAAACCGCGAGATGGACATCAGTGCTGAGGGCACAAGTTCATGGCGTTCGGTATGTGGTATGTGATTTCCAGGGGAATAGTAGAACTCAAGCAGCTGTAGTTCTGTGAATTCAGGGGATTTCAGCCAGGCGTCCACCGTTCAGGGCATGGTATGCTTGCTCAGGTAGCATGACGGGATGCAGAGGCTTTGAACGGAGCCCTGGTGGGAGGAGATGATGGCTCTGGGGATTTCAAAATCATTGAAGAGAGATAGCTGATGATAGTCGAGATTAAGGGGCACGACACGCCATAGAGGGTGCCACTGAATTGAGAGGACTTGGGTGCGGCAGCAATCCTTGGTGGGGAGAAGCGAGATGATCTCCCCAAGGACGGCATCCGGGAGATCGTTGATGCGGTCCACCCGAGATTCTACAGGTTCCTGGGATCCGGTGGGGGCGGGGTCGCCGCTTCTCCCCGCGTTGTCGGGTGCGGGATCTACAACAGGCGTCGCCACAGGCGGGAGCCTCATCTTCTTGGTGTTGGGGTTAGCCGACTCCATTTTCCGCAAGGGCGTCGCGTCGCGCTCACGGATTTGAGCAGAGTAACGAATGACGAGCCTAGTTGTAGTGCGAGTGAAGAAGAAGGGGAGCTGGGGGTTTTCTGTAGGAGTGAGGAAGAAGGGGAGCTAGGGTTTTCTGTAGGAGTGAGGTGAGGAATTTGGGGGTACGAGTGGAGCGAGCTGACGTGAGGTGGGTGGGAGCGAGCAGGAAGAAGAGCACCCAGGTTTTTTTTGGGGGGGGGGGCGGTGTGCTGGGTGTGGGTAGCGCCTCTCATTCAGTAAATATATGGGCTTTTGAATTGATTTACTATATACTAGTGTGGATGGGCTGTTTTGTCTTGGGCCCAGAGAAACAATTACTACTAGTAAAGTGGAGACACTCTACGGGTACCAAGAAAAACAATTACTAATAGTATAGTGGAGACACTCTACCGCTTCTGGATCCTCCTAGGTCATTGAAATGTCTCCCTCTACTGAATGCCGTTATGCTTTTGTTCACCGACATGCGGGCCATGCAGCGCAGGGGCCCAAATTCCATCCACCAAATTAGAAGGCAGTATGCAGGCGGAGAGTCACCCCAGTCGTAGCGCGGCAGTAACGAGTCGTCGTGTCACAAAACCCCACCTCCCCGTAGTCTAAGTTTGACGGATGAAGCAACCATCATTTCACTCTTCGCTGAATCCCCTTCTCCCTCACCGTCTTCAAGAAAGGCAACACTCGCATCTGCCACTGTTCTTCTCTCCCAGCAAAGGGAAGGTAAGCGGATCCGTGATGTTGGTATATTTTCATTCAGAGATAAAAAAAGAACTTTTGCAAAGCAGTAACCGATCCTCACTCTCTTTTTTGTTTCATTGTCATTGCGATTGTGTTTTCCGTTCAGTGGTCTCCTAGTATTCGTCAGTTTCATGATGGACCAAGGAGAACCAGGCAAAGATCTGCCGATATTGGAGCAAACGTGGGAAGCTGATCCCCATGAGACAGAGGGGTCCAAGAAGATGGAGGCAGCCACCGAGACGACCCCAGATATGCTCACGGCCACTAATGAGATGGTCAATGCCCCGTTTGAGGTTACAGCCCCCGTGGCACTGCAGGAGCAGTTTTCCCCCTTCGAGGATGTGCCCCCCCCGGCTGATCTGCCCAAGGTGATTTTCTTCTTTGCTGATCTCGATTGTGGTTTTTCATCTAAGTATGTGGTGATTAATAATGCAAAATTTTATTAGCTTCGATGCCATGCTATACATAGTGGTTTAAATAACTTTTGTTTCTTATACTGAAAAGTAATTCAGAATTTGTTTCTGTTTCAATTAGAGCCCTGATGCAGATAAGGATTGTGTGGTTGTACATGTCACTCGCTATGAGGCGGATGACCTGAATATACGCACTGGGAAAACAGAGTTCTTAGGTTGTTGGATCCTGGAAGCCATTTGCGGTTATACCAATGAAGAGTTGTATTCCAGCCTCACTGTTGTCAGGCGTGTTGTCCAGGGTGTATTGAAGCACAAGAAGTTCAAAGCTACTCCTTCGTTTTTGAGGCATACTGTTCTTGTCAAGCTTACGCAAGAAGATGACATGGCATGCCTCCACAAACAAGTTTATCAGTGGCAAGGCCACAAGGTTGTCTTCATGAAGGTTCACAGGATTGAGCTGCTGCGGGACATCCTCGATGATGTTCATGGCAAGGTTTGTCTTGTGTCCAGCCCAAATTAGATCGAGGCATGAAAAAGTTACCCCAGCTAGTGTTTAATAGTAGTTTGGATTGTGTCTAATTATTCGAACCTTGCCTGTTATCGAACCCTCTTGGGCTAGTATTCTGTTTGAATCCGTCTATGGGAACTGCTGCTACTTTTGTGTGCCCGTGAATCATGTGAGAACCATCGTAATTGTTGTCGAAACAGATGCGTCCTCACTAGTTTTTTCATGAATATGGCATGGTAAGACATAACTTGTCACGGTTTATCATACAAGCAGTGTGTGTTTTGATGAAATAGAGCACTCGTTCAAGAACTGTGCGCTGATGTATACATAAGTACTTGTATACACTGTTGGTGCTACCCCACTTGTAAGCAGTTGTGCAAAACACGGCACATTAGCTCAGCTCGCTTCAACACTAGGCTATCGACCAGCTAACAATCAATAATCTGTTGTCTAACATATAAGCAATTATGTATCTTGTTACAGTGGTTCATGCAGTTAACTGAGGCCACAATGTAATCAATTCCAAACGTTCACACGCTAGTCCAGCGCTCATGTGGAACACTCACATTAAACTCGTCTTCATAAAAAACTTGAAAAGCATAAGTTAAGCAATTTTATACATCTCAATGATTCATAGAACATAACAAACATATACTAGTTCACAGCAAAAGACAAAGTTGTGAGAAGGTTTACAAATCAGGAAAAAACAAGCAAGGCTTCTCTAAGCAAAGGGCCTCCCGGCAAGCTTAAAATTCATGGAGTTTACTCTGGCTTTTTCTTGTTGCCACCATCCAGGGTTAGGTTCTCTCATTCCAGAATAACCAATTATAATTGTGGTCTCAGCTGGAATGCTGAACTGATCCATGCAGTGTACTGACTAGGTGAAATTCTTGTGCATTCCACTAAATTTAAGCACCACTATTTGCAGAAATAAGCAGACCACAATGCCTCTTGTCCGCGCACCTGTCCAAAAAACCGCCGTGCAACCATGCCAGCTAGTCCTCGGTGCATGGATGAACTGGTAGAAAGTGCATTCCGGACTAGGATGCAGTTGTTTTCGCTCATCCCTGCACTGCAATCAGGAAGTAAAACGTACGAATCAGCTTCTTTTAGATTGCGTTGGTCATTCTACCTTAGTTACTACCAATGTAGGGATACCTTGAAGACGGGAGGTTAGACGACGACAACAAGGGATAGCCATCTCATTTTGCACAGTTGTACTAAAAGTGAGGTATGTGCTTTTTATTGCGCGGATAGAAATGATACGGAGACAGACATCCCTAAACGATATGGAGACAGACATCCCTGTTTGCGCAAATACAAAATATGGTTATTAAAACAGTGACAGATATTTGCAGTGGCATATGATTAACAGCAGCATCTATTGTGTTATAATTGGCACTAGATTGACAGTATGAAGAGTCCTTAAGTAAGTAGCATCACATCACATCAACAATGCCACTAGATTAACATGCAGAACAATAGCATTAGTATTACTGTCATGAGAGTAGCACATGGTCAGTAAATGTGCAATCAAATTTGTGCAGTTCCACTGGGATGAAGCAATATTAGCGGTGTGAGATTTAAGTGTAACTGCAAAAACACAATTCATGGGAAATAAAGCAAGACGGAAGCACTTCATAAAATGGTGGTGGCATTGCTTCAATTTATCGATGGCACTAGACCATTACTTATAGTGACATTAGGTGGCATTGCTTACTGCTTCATGTGATTTTACATTAACGGTAGCGATATGGGTGTAGGGACAGCAGGTATCTACTACTTTCCCCCGTTTCCTCTTAGAACCAAGTCCTAGATTCCTACTACAGCTTTCCCACTTTCTTCCCTGTTTGAACCAACGCTTAGAGTAGACTGTATGAACTAGCTTTACCTCTAATAATAGTAAAAGTCTAGGTGGATTTGGAACAGCGGACGGAAGTAGAAACAGATCCACACAAAGGGAGCTGGGGCAGTAGAGCAAGGCAGGTTTCGAAGGAATATATACCTGAGGGTCATCGACATGTGGCAAAGACGGCGTCGGGAGGCCGCATCTTGGACACAATACCGCAGGGAGGAAGAAGGGGTCAGAGGCCCTCCCGAGTCGGCGCTCTCTCGGAGAGAATGGCACGGCCGCCGATCGGGATGCGCGGACAGCCGTTTGTCTCCTCCCTCACCGCCGACAACAGCGTGAACGATGCACCTACACCCCTACCCCGGTCGAGGTTGTCCGGCCAGATTTGTGACCAGCCATGAGCTGAGAGAGAGTGTGGCCACCTATGTCTTGCTTAGATCTGGAAAGCATGAGAGAGTGAACAATAGGGACCCTAGTAAAGCAAGCGCTAAGGCTCCTGCTTATATATATAGTGGAGTGATTGTTGTACCAGCTTCAAAAAATGCGCTCCTACGAGTACCCGTGAGTGGGTGTGAAAGAACTAGTGCGTGCGTGCACCGCTTCTCTTCATGAGAGTACAATATACTATGCCCAAAGAACATTCACCGCAAGATTAATAGGATAAGTGTGTGACGTGTGAGCTAAAATAAAATGTGCGCGACGTCTTTTGTTTTTTAGAAGTTCTGAGGGTAGGGTGTGAAGAGCACATATGTGCGTGACGTCTACCTGCAGATAGACGGTGGGTGCAACGTGCGAGTCTGCGAGAGGACTCGGGAGAGTCGTGACTTGTGAGGGTGTGTGTGCGTGAGAGAGAGGGGGGCACGTATCAATGCAATGCATGTGTCCATAAATCATTATCCGACAAACATTCGCCACAAGCCTTTTCCTGACGATCGCTGTAAGAACCGTTAGATCGGCATCCGACAGTGTCAGTTTTGCCATGTCATTTAACAGAACAGCCAATCCTCCTACACACAAATCTTCCACGTGAGTGTTAGCAACTGCCGTATGCTCCCTCCGTTCCGAAATGCAGTGCATATAGCTTTATTGAAAATTCGAACCTCGCAAACTTTTACCGAGTTTTCGTGTACCAAATTGCACATGTAGAATACCCTGTATATATCATTTCATTCATCTTCGAGAGGTAACTATAAAGATGGGTGAGGAGTCTACAAAGAAAGACCATCGTATCACCCGCAGCAATTTCAACCATCCTTTAGTGTCGAGGAATATCATAGGAACTCTATATGATATGATTTTTATAGGATTTTTTCCTTTAGAGCCAATTGGTTCATAGGAATAGATTCATATACTCCACATTTCAAAGGAAACAAACATGATATCATTTCTATAGCTTTAGAACCACTTGGTTCATATGAATGGATTCCTATACTCCCTTTATTTCAAAGGAAAATAAACATTAGTGTATATTCAATAGAAAAGTTCCTATGATATGAACCAAATTACATCTCTTTTCTAATCCCTCCTCATAGGAATTGAGATACATGTCATCTCTAGATTCAACAGAAAAGTTCCTATGATGCGAACCAAATGACATCTCTTTTCCAATCCCTACTCATAGGAATTGAGATGCTCCATGTCATCTCTTTCCCTACAACTTCCATGTATGCGTCTTCTATTCCTAAATAGATAGTACAACCCACTAGTAGCTTTTTTTCCAAAACATGCAACTATGGCACAAGAACTATATAGTGTGCCAATAACTTTGAAAGATGGTCGCTGGATGAAGCTAATCCGATAGTGCAGAGATAGGCAAATCCGAGCACTACTGGCCATTGGATATCATCAACATTCCACCAGATCTGCCACATGTACAATTTAGAAGACTCCATGGTTGAACTTAAGCATAATGCACAAACCTCAAAACACAAGCACTTCTCCTTTGTTCTAGAATCTTATGTATCATAATTGATTATTTTTTTCTAAATGAATTTCCATTATTTGTTTTTTACTTTATGCTTTACAATGCACAACCCCATGAATCTTAACATTTTTATAAACTAATTGATTTTGAATGAGATGAACTATAAGAACTAAACGAACATCTACATCATGCATATATGACTCAAAGCTTTACATGCTATAGTGTGTATTTATTCATAATTTGGTTTCAAAATCTCATGCGTTCAATACATGTGTACCTTACTAGTTTTGAGTAGAGTAGCAAATTTCACGCGACCCCGGGTATATCAAAATGCAGGGCCCATGCATCATTGCCTTTCGGTCGAACCTACGTCCACAATTTTTTGTACGTACTATATCTCCACTGGTTCCCAAACCCAAAATGCTGCTCGTTCCCGTAAAATCAAGCGGCCCACACATATTTAAGGCGTCGACTCGAACCCGTTTACTACAACGTGGCCCCGCACGCCGTAGTGCTCCTACAAACCCTACCGCTACACTCATCATCAGTTTTCTTCAAGAGAACGAGGGAGAAGCCGATTTGTAGTGGAGGCGCTTTCAAAAAAAGGATCAGTAGTGGAGACCCCTACCCTAGGGTGCCCTAGGTAGCTCCACATGCATCATTGTTTTCTCTTTTCTTTATGCTCTTGCACCTTAGAGTGAAATGATGGTTGCTTCGTTTGTCCAGCTTAATGCGGGAAAGGTGGGGCTTGGTGATTTGACCCCTCATCGCTCATTTTCTACTACTGCGACGCTACGACCATGGTGCCTCCAATTCCAACCGCTACTCTGAATTGTAATTTGGTGCATCACACATGGAACAAGATGGTGGATGAGCCACATGTCGGCCAAAGGGGTCCTGTTAAGTGTGTCACCATTTCGGGTGCGGACTGACCCTGCTTGAGTTGCTACGCCAACACGACAGGAGCAGCCTACCACTTGGTTTTGCTCCTTGGTGAATCCCGACTATATTGATCTAAAAAGATACATGCTGAACTACCCTCTCCGTGTCGGTTTTTTATTTTTAGGCATCTCGGTTTATAGGGCCTGCACGTAGTTCTAGGTCATCCATTTGACTAACTAAATACGAGTTACTATGTCACAAAAAGTATATCATTGGATTCTTAAGCGGATGTAGTTGTATTTAAAAGTCGAGGGCGGGGCTTTTCCTGCGCGGTAGGCGGGGCAGTTCCGCCTAGTCGGTTCGACAGAGACGCGAGAAGACGAGGGAGTAGGCTGCCGCAAACGTAGGGCTGTGTGATTTGATAGCGAGTTACTGCTGGACAGGTGGGGCCCCGTGATTTGACTTGCCATTATCATATTAACTGCGGCGCTACAACTAGCATGAGTCTCCCGATACCTGACCACCTCCATACAGGTGCCTCTCCCAATGCTCCACCATGTAGTAGAGGCTGGTTCTTGCATGAGAGCCCACTTCTCCACTTTTTCCTTGCCTCTCTTTCCTCCACATATGCAAAAATGCCATGTAAAGCGCACTATTGTACTTACTTGCTCCTACAGGTGCTAACCTTGCCACATAGGCATAAAGTCTGATGCGGCAAGTTAATCAAGAAGAGAGAGACTAGTTTGGTGACCCAAGGAAGAAACGGTGCTAAGCGCGTGTACCTTGGTGAAAAGACAATTTTGAGTCTATAGCTAATTAAATGAAGCAAACTTAGCAACAAAAAACTAATAAGCACACCATTTCATTGGAAGAGGTCACTCCTTGGCAAATGCAATAAATACTAGTACTCCATGTGTCCCATAATATAAGAACATTGTTGGCACTACACTAGTGTCAAAAACGTTCTTATATTATGGGACGGAGGGAGTACGAAGAAAGAGATAGAGAGAAGTAAAAAAATATACACTTATAGCCAACCTTATAGCTAACCTTGTTGTAGTATGAGTGACTAAGTGATGACTATGTATGACATGCCAACATCAGATAGCCTAACGCATTGTGTTAAATCTCCAAGGGCGCAACAGCGCGAGCGACATGATGGTCGTGGTAGGCGCGACCATGATATGGGCTGCTGGCAGCCCTTGGATCTGAGATCAAATGGTCGCATGCTAAGTTGCTAAAAACTTGCAGAATAACCCTCTAGGATAGGATATTCACCCATAGGTCTAGAATCACGCCATGCAACCGTTCAATCTCAGATCCAAGGGCTCTCGGAAGCCCATATCATGGGAGAATGGAAAGCCACTACCCTGCCGTTCGCACGCTGGTAGTTCGCTCCTACTCGTCCCCGCAAATCCTTCAATACTACGGCGGTTTGCTCCTAGTTGTCCCGTCCTTTCACATTATGGCAGTTCCACTAATCCTAACCCTCCTCCCAAATCCATGGCGTCCCAAATCTCCATGATCGGCGGTGAGTACAAGGTTAGAACCATCACCGGCGGTGAGTACAAGGTTAGAACCATCACCGGCGATGAGTTCGACATCATCTACACCCGTTCTTTCGTGACGGTGAAAGGATGCCTTTCTCGCTTCAGACGCATGTTCAAAAACTTAGATGATGAGTGGGTCGCTGGGCTAGATGTTGGGTACACCACAGTCCTGGGACGAGAGAAGGATCTAAAGGACGAAGAGAGGAAGAAGCCTGCCGTGATCCAGGTTTGTGTGCATGACTTATGCTTGGTCTACCACATATGCCATGCCGACGTTGAATGCCTGGATTTTAAGAACTTCCTCGAGAGCAACCTAGTCAAATTCTTTACTGTAGACTTTACGAATAACAAAGAAGTCCTGGGTCGGATAGGCCTCGTTGTAGGCAACCCCTTCGACCTCTAGAAGAATCGGTTGCTGACCTCTCATCAGCCTTCAATGCTGACCCTGGTAGGAGCTATGGTTCATCCTTCATACCGTAAACTGGAAAAACCTCATTACACGTTTCATCGTCATGCATGGCAGCGGAATGTACTAGATATAGACCACATCCACTACGCTGCAATGGATGGCTACCTTTGTTTCAATATCTACAAGGGTTGGATGAAGAGCAAGAGCCAAGTGTGCGGTTCAAGCAAAGAAGTATCGTCCAAGAGGAAGAGGGACAAGGACGTAGTCGAGGACGTGGACGAGGACTCCGAGTGAGTAAGGTGTCAGTATTGTTTCTCATGGTGGTTCTAATGTAGTGTCTACCGAATTAGTTGCATAGTTTAATTTCAGGTGTGCTTAGTTTAATTTGAGGGGTGTGTTGTGCTGAGCCCCCAGCAGAACTATGTTATGTTTCTTCTCATTACTTTAACTCTTCAGTATGTACATACTACTAGTATTTCTTTAATAGAATTTAGCACCCCAATTAAGCACGTACTAGCTTTTTTAATAGTACTATATGCATAATTTGGCGACGAGCGCTCTCTATATGTACCACCTTTTTTTAATTTCAATTTTTGCTCCATGGCGCAATCCATCGATACTACTATTGTACAAAATTATACATTTCTTAAAAGGCTAGAGTATTGTTCATCACATATATAGCCAGTTAAATTCTGAACCTAGAATGACGTGCATGCCATGTAGTAAACCGATACGGAGGAAGTATAGTAAAAATGAGGTGATTTTACCGAGCGATCGGTGGGGGAGCATGGCCTGTCATGCGGTCCCACGTGTCATGATGTACCAAGGCGATGCGCGTGTCCCTCTTGAGGCAGAAGCAATACTACGTGGTTTGAGATGATGGCGAACCGAAGTGTGAAATAATGGTTGCTTCGTCCATCTGGGAAGGTGCGGCATTGTGATTTGACGTCTCATTGCTCATGACTACTACTGGGCCGGTACGAGTGGGGTGCGTCCCCCTACTGTTCTGCACTGTTATTTGGTGCTTGACACGTCGACCCGGTTGCTATATGTCCCACATGTCGGCGACAGGAAGTACAGAATTCATGAAAGGGAGCATCGACGGAGGAGTATACTACAGAATTCATGAAAGGGAGCGACTTAGTTTTGGAAAAATCTTTTTTTACGGAGTACATACCCACTAGGGTTTATAGGGATCATCTAAAAAACATTCGTTTTTCCGTTTGATAAGTCTCAATTCTACTACTGGTAGTAGTACCATTACATGTTGGATTTCGAGGTGCGTTAGATCACCCGATGCAAGCAGTGTCAAGAGGAAACTAACCAATGCATGTAGAAGTTCATGGAAATTTAGTGGTCATTCATGCATTCGTTCTAATTAATGCCTCGGTAAACATAACTTCTTGAGAAAAACGAGCGTACTAATTACTTGTGCAAACTACGAAATTAATTCGACCACTCACCGTCTACCTTGGTTGGAGAGATTTTTAAATTGAGCCATAAACTGGAAAGGAGGGAGTAGTAACTTTTGTCTCGATTACTATTTGTGGCCTTGTATAGATGCAAAATGTATTTTTTATAGTGGCCTTGTATAAGTAAATGGAGGGAGTACTAAGGGCATCCACAGTGTGTAGAGGCAACATGGCCTCTAAGCTGGGGTCCACTTACCTGCCTCTAAGACTTTTCTAAGGTCGCGCAGTGTATCAAATTTAATCTAGCCTCTAAGATGGAGCCCACTGCATGCAGCATACAAATAAAGAATATGTTTTTTCATCGGCCATGCTAGCATACGGTATGCACTACTGAGTATGACTAGTGGGGACGTAGAATTATTTTAGTAGGGAGAGAACTTGGAGGCCGCCTCTTGGCTTAGAGGCGGGCTTAGAGGCGAGAAAAGAGCACACTGTGGATGCTCAAAAGGACATATATATTCCAAACAATATGATAATCTCTCTAACCAAGGTACGTAGTAGGGACGAGGAGTAAACGGAGGGAGTAGTAAAATTTTCTCCTCGTGTTGCAAGGCACCGCGCGCGTGGGCGAGGGAGCGGGCGTAAGGCGTACAGTAGTAGGAGTACTACTACTACTACTTGTAAGAAAGCTTCACCTCATCCTGCGAGCCACCGCACCCGTGGGCGAGGGAGACGGCGTACTAAGCAAGCTTCTCCTTGTTCTGCGAGTTGAAGGGACACATCAAAAGTACTCCAGTGTATAGAGCCTTGCCTCTAAGGTAGGCCCCACATGGTTTGCCTCTTTTTTAACATAACACGTCAAGTTGCAATTTGTTTGTTCACCCGTGGTAGACGGTCCTCCCTCCACCAAGTGGACAACCAATACATGTGTCAAATTACCACGTGGGCTGCCGTTTCGTACAGAAATGAGCTCCATCGTGTACCCGCGCGGGTGTGGTTGGGAAAGAGACGGGAGTACGTGCGCCGTGCGTGCACCTCTTATCTTCGTGCACATCCCCCACCTACGTGTGTGTGTGTGAGGGAGAGATACAAACCTAGACATCATGCGCCGTCCATCCCCATGCCTCCGCCCTGTCTGACCACCAGTCACCACCACACCCCACTCCTCCTCACCTTATCTCTCATCTTTCTCCCTCCATTTTTATATACAAGGGGGCACTATCAAAATTACAATTTGCAGATATGCAAGGCCACTAACACTAATCAATGCAATATTAATGGTGTTTGCCTCATGGTACTAGCAAAGGAGGACATTAATTATCCCTTGCATGCATGCGGGAGTTTGTAAAAAATGCATCTTGATGTTCCGTGCAATGCACGGGCATGTTGCTAGTCCATGAAAACAACACATGGAAAAATTCCACGGCAAACGAGGGATTTGAATCTGTTGGGAGGGGCTGTTTGGATCTTGCCCGGGGTAGCCAAAATATTGGCGACCCTTTTGTCCACCGGTGCCTTTGCCACCGATGAACGAGGAATGGCTCGGTTGCTCATGCTATCATGCATCATCCAACGCGCACGTTGGAGACGAGCTCGCACGAGATGTTTTTTTTTGTCCCACAATGCCGCCCGAGCCGCCCGCAGACCGAACGGCGACCCGCAAATTACACCATCCAACCGTATCCGCACACATTATGACAGCAACTCAACCAACTGGACGAAATTCACACAAACACGTAGTAAAAACTGATATTTCATATAAACAACGATGGAAATCATATAAAATACCGGATTTTCATACAAACATGACGGATTTCATTACATTCAAATGAACTACGCGGTGCTAGTTCTGGACAGCATAGGTATATAATACCTGGCCTAAATGGTTGCCCGCCGATCGATTTGTGTTCCTCATGTCCGGCAGCACGATCACCGGACTGCCGGGAGCCTCGGAGGTATATGCTTCAGCGCAAAGGACTGCTCGCTTCCCCACTGCCCAACGGATATCATTGGCTGGTGCCGAAGATGATGGTGGCCGGCACCGGTTCAAGTTCATCACCGGCCACTACTTCTACATGGCCGGCACCGGCTCAAGTTCATCCTAACATTCCCCTCTTCCGTGGAGCCCATGCAGGATCGACGAAGGTCCTCGCAACAAAACGATCCGGCAAGACACCTGTTGTGTACACCGGCGTCGCCTCCGTGGTGGCCTTCATGGGACCCAAGCGGCGGCGGCCTCCCGTGTTCTACTTCTCCTCGATGATGGCGGCGGACGCGGAGGCGCTGGCCACCGACTCGTTGCTCTCCGCACACCCGGCTTCTGTCTCTACTTGCATGGCGCGGCCGCCGGCATGGGAGTCTCGGCCATAGAAACGGGAGACGCGGTACGAGGCTGCAGCGTGGACGGCAGCAACGACGCCCGTGCGTTGCTCCTCGTCGAGCTGGCCTGGAGCGGCGAGTTGCTGAACCGCGCATTTGCTTGGGGCGGCAACTGGCTCCGTCGGGCGAGGGGAGGGAGGTGGATCAGTGAGCTGCATAGCTCGTATCCGGTGGGCTACCCAGCCGGCTTGGATGCGGAATAACTATTCTTCGTAAGACATTGTAAGAGTGGACAAGATGGTGGAGGAGATAGGGGAGCGGCGGAGGTGTGCGATTCTTGGCCGGCGTTTGGCCTCGTTTAAATAGGAGATTAAATAGACGGCGGACAGGAGGAGCTTGGCTGGCGTTGCGTTTAATGCTGGCCCGGTCATGAACGGACGTGTGTCCAGAGTGGGTTTCTCGGCTTCCACACGGGCGGGTTTCATGGAGGCGTTTGAATGCGGCAAGGAGGCGTGTTCAGCCGGGTGTGCAGCGAGTGGCGCCCTCGACTCTGACCTAGGACACCGCGCCATTATTCCACTGACGTGTGGGCTCTTTGGATACATGGCCTGCATGTCAGTGACCCAACGCAGGTAGCGCACAGCAGAAGAACCTTTGGTGGGCCAGGGCCGTCAGAAGCGGGCATTTCATAAACCGATGATTGTTCACTGAGTGTGATGTCATCTTTTTAATGTAGATAAGCCTACTATGTTGATAGCCCGTTTGATACGTTGTGATTCATAAAGACCGCTGCAAACATCAATGTTCTGCTTATCACAGATAAGATGGATTAATACCCGTAACAATCCATGTCCTTAACAAAGGGTGCATGCACGTATAGGTTGAGCGTGTGTCTTGCATCGTGTGCTGTGTGCATGTAGGCGTGCGAGTGTTGCGTGTGTGCAAGGGTATGTTTCAGTGTTGCATGCATGGGTGTGTACGTGTGTGTGTTCGTGAGTGCATGTGTACGTGTCAGTGTTGAACGCCAGCACGCGTGCGTGTGTACGTTATGTGTACATGTTAGTGTTGCACGCCTGCATGCGTGCGTGTCTTGCGTGCGTGCATGTGTACGTGCGGGGTGAGGCTACAGGTCAGTCGACTGACTTTTTCATCTCTGGTCATTAGATTTTCCAGCCATTGGATAGGAAATCAAGAGCCTCCAGTTTATCATCAAACTCCACTCCCCTGAGCCGCCAGCCACCACCGGCCGAACCGCCAGCCCTCGCCGCCCGCGGCCAGCCGCGCCGCGACACCGCCTCGCCCTCCCCGAAACCACTCCCCACCGCCGGTCCGCCGCCGCACCGGCCAAGGCCCCCCCGCGCCAAGCTTTTTCTTCGGCGATCCCCACCCCACCGCCCAATCAACGCCCCCCAAGCACCGGCGACTGCCAACCAGAGGTCTCACGACTTCGAATACCCACCGACCACTAATTTATTACCATTTATGTCCTTCATATATGCGCTGACGGGTGGGCCCTATGGTAATGTGCGCTACTGAATGTGGATCGTTTGACTGGTCAATTGATCGTGTTATCAACAAATTACGGAGCTGTATGGTGAGCCAGTGACCGTATGATCACCCTAAAATGTACTCCTATTTTATTAACACAGTACAGATTCAAACTACCATTTCTTTCTTTCATATATAGGCTAACAGGTGGGCCCCACGGTTATGCGCCCCGATGGTGCAACACTAGTTGCGCCGCGTGGAGCGTTTGACTGGTCAATTGATTGTGTCATCAACAAAATATGGAGTTGTACGGGTGAGCCAATGACCGTATAATCATGACATGTATTTGTTTAACACGGTACAGACGCAAGGGCTCATATATACGCACAAGCACTCACTGCTATAAATGCACACACGCGAACCCTACCCCTATGAGAACCTTCGAGAGAGTGGGCCAACATATATGATCTTGAGATTTTACGAAGTCACCATAGGTGCCTCGTAGTCGAGTGGAACGTCTCCTCCCACTGAACGCACATCGCCGGAAAATACTGAAATTAACACAAGATAAATGCGAGCACCGGGACTTTAACCTTGGTGGGCTCGAGAAACCACTGTCCTCCTAACCATCCAACCACATGTTGGTTAGCACGACAAAATGTATGTGGTGACAGTGATGAGCTTATTCTGAAGTCCAGTGACCATATCGTGCTTTCGCTTCAAATACAATGACCGTAAGTGTCGTCAACAAAATACGGAGCACGCATCAAATGCAAAGTCCGTCAGTGTCATCAACAAAATATGGAGACGTATCATGAGCTAGATACCATTGTACTATTGTATATGCTTATTTTCTTAGTGGCCGATTGCGTCTATGGTGTGGTGGGCACATCATTTCTAGTTGTGGTGGGTCAACATGAAGACTCATGGATTGGTTCCATCCTGCGCCACATATAGGTTGGACCGAGACGTGTTATACGAAGACCCATGTGGAGGACTCGGCATACAACACGAAGCTACTAGAGTCACGGAGGACTCTATCCCCACTGGTGATAAGCCGACTATATATGATTTGTAACCCTAGGCCCCCAGTATGTTATACAAGCTTGGGGGCTAGTTCGTTGATAGTATACACACACGCACAATGCCTGGTATTCACGTGTACTTCGTACACACCCCTATCACTAATATACTGTACCAGAAGTAGGCTCTTTCTTCAACTGCGAGGGTCAGATCCGAACTAGGGTAAAACTTTGCCTCGCATTACCATCCAGCCCAATAGCCAAGGAAATCCTACCGAATGATATGATGAAATCATATTTGCCAACTACTAAGAGAGAGGTGTGTCTGGGGGGCAATGTGTGCGAGAGAGGCCTAAAGATAATGTGCGAGCGGGAGACACGTAGGCACATATATGTGCGTATAGAGGGCTAGTAGAGATCATGTGTGTGTGTGTATATATGCATGTGAGAGAAATAGTGTTTTCCAACTGAGATTAGTGAAAAGAGTGGTACATAGTAGTCAGAAAGAGAGAGAGAGAGAAACAGAGAGATCATGTGTGTGAGACACCCCGACACCCTGAGAGAGATTGTGAGCATGTGTGAAAGAGAAATGCCGATGCATATAAAGTGTGTGCACTTATGCGTTAGATAGAGAGAGATATATAACGCGTTTGTGAGAACATGCTGAGGCATAGTGCATCTACGTGTAAAAGGCGGTTCTACGCATTAAATTAAAATATAAATGGAATTATTATTTTTGGATGAGATCACAAATTTTGCAAATTGCATATGGACGAAAATCGGTCTATCACACACCCATAATCTATTGAATTCTAGCATGTGCGTGTGTTTATTTCATATTATCGATCCATAGAGTGAGAGCAGTTTGCAATACAAGCAATGGATGCTTTTGCAATTCATATATAAACATTAATTAGTGCACTCCATGTTGTTAGTGTGAAGCACTTTATACATTTGTCACTTGCATGGATACATTCCAAATTGCTAGCTATGAAATAGAATACATGTCGAATTCAACATAAAGTGGGTTTCGAAGATTCGAATTCATAGGAAGTGCATTCATCTATTTGAACCCGAGATAATGGTATTTGTAAATTAGATGTAAAAGGGGGCATCAATCTTTGTTGTGAGTTTGAACATGCTATATATATTCATACGCATATCTAACTTTTTTTTGCAACCAAGGAGATTATATCTGGAACCATGCATGAACTGAGGTAAGTTGCATATTTTTTAATATATACTCGTGTACAATGTATATTCAAATGTAACCCCTCCATTCCAAAATAATCATAGCTTTAGGATTTTCAAGAGCAAAGATTTGTGAAGTTTGACAAATCCTGAAAGTTCAATTCAAGAGAACCAAAAATGTTAATGCTTCTGCTCCCAAATATTGAACGAAGCGCCAAATAGGCCTCTGGTCACCCAAAACCGCACGAGACTAATGTTTGGTGGTAGAAAATTACTGTCCTGACTCTGGCCCGTGTAGCCTATCGGCCCGATGTCCAAAGGTCTAGACCGGGGTAGGTTTGTAACTTCACCAAGACGACAGTCTCAACCACCTGCGAGAAGCATTCATACGCCATGGGCGCCTAAACACCCATGCGCTCGGCCGAAATCTATCCCGCCCACATTTGGGACACCCGACATGACTGTACTACCCCCAACCCGCAATATGTCCGAAATTTTAGATTGGGGCAAAGTTTGTAACTTTCCCCAAATTTCAAAAAAGCACGTCTCAAACCGAAACATTGTTCCCCTTAGTTCCCCACCTCCCTACGTTTCCCCATTCATACTTCATGGGCGCGAAAATGCCCTCTCCACCAGCTGTGAAACCCCAGCCTCCTCCGTCCTCCACCCCATAGCGGCCAATCCACCGCCGTCCTCCTCCGTCACGTCGGAGCCGGCACCCCGACGTCGTCGTCCAACGCAACCACAACCGCAACCGCAACGCCCTCAAGGACTTAGCAGCTGAAGCCAAGGCAAAGCTGCCTCCATGACGCTGACGCCGACCTGCGCCGTACCAGAACCACTCCGACCACGCCATCCTGTGCCTCACTACTGCCACTCCACTGTCGCAATCGTCCACCGCACCGGAGTTGTTCCCGCTACGACGTCGTTCGCCGCCTCGGATCAGCTTCCCCGCCACCGACAGACGGCCACCGCACCACACTCAACAACTTGGCCATGGGTTCGTCCATGGCTGCACCGTCCTCCACAACTTCTGGTTCCCGGCGAACCAGAAGAAGATCGTTGGAAAAACAAAAGGAGGACACAACACTGCCAGCAGAAAGAGGTACTCCTCTTCCCTTATTCGTGCAAATCTTATGTCTCCGCTCACATCGTATTCATCCCACGAAAGAAACTAGTTGAGCGCTTCTTACTGCATCTTCTTCGTGATACTAAATGCACCAAGTTTCCTCCCTTTTACTATTTCACCTTTGCTAGAGGTCAGTAGCCCGCCTGGATTTCAATTTAGGTCAGTCAAACCGCAATTAAAAGAAGAAGCACCCGCTTAGGTGCGCGGAGCACCTAAGCGGCGCATCGGTGTCTATCATAGGGGTGTGGGGCGCAGGAGCTGCTTGCGCCCGATCTGGAGGTCGGCGGGGCTTGAATGGATGACCGGGGAGCGGTGCCAAGCACGACATTGCGGTGAGGTCGAGGGGAGGGCGCAGGCAGGGGAGGAATACTGGGCCGGTGGTCACTGGCGTTTCGAGGAAGATCGTCAACACTGACTGGCTAGAGGTAGATGAAGGCGATCTGCCCGTTCTTTGTACATCGGACGATGCAGAAAAAATGGACTGACCTATTTGCTTTCAGCCGTCTGTTACTTTCATAGAATCCTATAGTAATTTACTGTGCCATGCATGTTGTAGAGCTATCATATGTCTCCCGTCATTTATTTCTCACCGACCTGCTATCTGCTACCTTTACACTATACTAGTTGTGCACACACTTCACCCATACTCACCCTATTGTTTTTTTATGCATGGGTATTTCAGAATCTGACGCAGTATTGATGAATGCAGAAAAGAAAAGACAAAAGTCGCTCTAGTGTAATTCGAAGATAAGCACTAAGCGTGTCAGTGCTCTAATGGGTGCAGTGTCAGCAGTTGGAGACAGTAAATGTAGCTCTGCAGTTGATGATCTCAATTGCCACACACACAACCATCCCAGGTGCTTGCTTTAACTTCGCGCTGTCAAATGTGGTTGCATGTTGCATATGGTGTCTAGCTTGTATTGCTTACAATTTGGTTAAATTGCATCTGCTTACTTTACACATTATACCTTTGATAATGACATGCCTTCCTGTTTTTGATACATACTACATATGTCTATTAACCATGTTCGTACATCAAACTAATGCTCTTTTGTATCCCTCGTCAATCACTTATGATGAGACAGTCACCCGAGTGGGTTACTGTGAGACGCCCTACTCATTTCAAGAGTGCAGTGTCATCCTCCCCACATGATTCTCAAGAAACAACAAGGCTAAATGAAGATAGTCAACGTAGCTCTCTAGTTGATCACCGCAATTCCCCCACACCACCATCGCAGGTGCTTGCTCTTACTTGGCAGTGTGATATGTGGTTGCATGTTGCATATGGTGTCTACCTGTAATGCTTCTAATTAGGGTAAATTGCATCTGCTTAGCTAACACATTATACCTGTGAATATGACATGCCTTCCTATTTTTGGTACATACTACGTCTTTCTATTAACCATGTTCTTACATCAAACTACTTTTCTTGTGTATCCCTCATAAATGCTCCTAATTTGTTAAATTGCATCTCCTTAGCTTACACATTATACATGTGAATATGACAGACCTTCCTGTTTTTGGTACATACTACATCTGCCTATCACACCATGTTCTTACATCAAACTACTGTTCTTGTGTATCCTTCATCTATCGCTTATGATGAGACAGTCACGCGCATGGGTTAATATGAGACGCAATACTCTTGTAAAGAATGCAATTTCATCCTCTCCACATGATTCTCAAGAAACAGCAAGCCTAAATGAAGATATTGAACGTAGCTCTGTACTTGAAGACCGCACTTCCCCTACACCACCATCACAGGTGCTTGCTCTAACTTAGCAGTGTGATATGTGGTTGCATGTTGCATACGATGTCTAGCTTGTAATGCTTCTAATTCGGGTAAATTGCATCTGCTTAGTTTACACACTATACCTGTGAATATGACATGCCTTCCTATTTTTGGTACACACTACATCTATGAGTTAACCTTGTTCTTACATGAAACTACCTCTCTTCTGCATCCTGCATCAATCACTTACGATGAGTCACCTTTATTCATTGCATATTGCATATTATTTCTAGCCTGTTGCCATGTATTGCTTCTAATTTGGTCAAATAAATTTGTTAGGGCACCCTTTTAATTTGGCAGAGTGTATTGGTTTCATCTTTCATATGGTTTCTAGCTTGCATTGATTCTAACAAGTTCAAGCACCTTGTGCTTAGTTTACACTTTATACATCATACATGTCAATATGTCACGCCGTCCTGTTTTTCATACATATTCCATCCTCCTATCATGCGGCTGCCTTACATGAAAGTAGTGTTCGTCAGTATCATGCATCAATGAGTTCTGAAGAGCAAATTGTATTCCTTTTTCTTGTGGGTTTGACTTGACAAGGCAAAATCAAGAAAGAGGAAGGAAAAGAGTAAGGAAGGTGATGATGGTGGTCCTCTGCAGCAACATAAACGGAGCATCTTACCGATTCTCCTTGTACTGATACTGCCTTACAAGGTCCAAGTCTCCGCTCCCCTACTCCACCATCCAAGGTGCTTGCTCTAACTTGGTAGTGTGATATCTGGTTGCATGTTGCATATGGTGTCTAGCTCGTATTGCTCCTAATTACTGTAAACTGCATCTGCTTAGCTTACACATGATACATGTGAATATGACACGCTTTCCTGTTTTTGGTACAGACTATGTCTGTCTATCACACCATGTTCTTACATGAAACTACTCTTCTTGTGTATCCTGCATCAGTCACTTATGATGGGATACCTTTAAGTTGGTAGTGTGATATTGGTTTGCGTCTTGAATATGATTTCTAGCATGTATTGCTTCTAGTTTGATGAACGCCACCTATGACGAGACAGTTTTAACTTGGCAGAGTGATATTGATTGCACCTTCCATATGGTGTCTTGCAGTGTTTCTAATTTGTTGAAGTGCCTTCTGCTTAGTTACAACATCATGGGTGTGAATATGTCAAGCCGCCCATTTTTTCGTACATATTCCATCCTCGTATCATGACTTTGCCTTTCATCAAAGTAGTGTTCGTCAGTATCATGCATGAATGAGTTCTGAAGAGCGGATTATATTCCTTTTTCTTGTTGGTATGACCTCACAATGCAAAATCAATAATACTGAAGGAAATTGGCAATGCATTGGATGATGGTGGTCCTTTCGAGCAACTGAAATGGAGGTTCTCTACATATTCTACTCCGCCATCCTCCCAACAAGATTGGCAAGACAACACAAGGCTCGACAGTCAACGTAGATGTGTAGATGATGAGCACATCTCCCCTACTCCACCATCACAGGTGCTTGCTCTAACTTGGCACTATTATATGTGGTTGCATATTGTGTATGATGTCTAGCTTGTATTGCTTCTAACTTTGTTGAATTGCATCTTCTTACTTTACACATAATGCATGTGAATATGACATGTGTTCCTATTTCTACATCAGACTACTGTTCTTGCATATCCCGCGTCAGTCACTTATGATAAGGCACCTTTAAGTCGCCACTGTGATATTGGTTGTGTCTTGCATATGATTTCTAGCATGTACTACTTCTAATTTGTTGAAACGCCATACAGTTTGAACTTGGCAGAGTGATATTGGTTGCATCTTTCATATGGTGTCTAGCTTGCAGTGCTTCAAATTTGTTGAAATGCCTTCTGCTTAGTTATCACATCATAGGTGTGAATATTTCATGCCATCCTGTTTTTCATACATATTCCATCCTCGCATCATGTGTTTGCCTTTCATCCGAGCAGTGTTCGTCAGTATCATGCATGAATGAGTTCTGGAGAGCGAATTTTATTCCTTTTTCTTATTGGTTTGACTTCACAATGCAAAATCATTACAGCTGAAGGAAATTAGTCTGGCAGTGGATGATGGTGGTCCTTCGGAGCAACTCAAACAGGGGGTCTCTACAGATTCTACTCTGCCATCCTCCCAACAAGATTCGCAAGACAACACAAGGCTGGACAGTCAACGTAGCTATGTAGATGATGAGCACATCTCCCCTACTCCACATCACAGGTGCTTGCTCTAACTTGGCACTATTATATGTGGTTTGCATGTTGCGTATGATGTCTAGCTTGTATTGCTTCTAACTTGAATTGCATCTGCTTACTTTACACATAATGCCTGGGAATATGACACGTGTTCCTGTTTCTAGAACATACGTGTACATGATGAGCACATCTCCCCTACTCCACCATCACGGGTGCTTGCTCTTACTTGGAACTGTTATATGTGGTTGTGTTTCCCGTATGATGTCTAGTTTGTATTGCTTCTGATTATGTTGAATTGCATCTGCGTAGCTTACAACTTATACCTGCAATGATCACTTTCCCATAAGACACATTTAACTTGGGACTATGATGTAGGTTGCATCTTGCATTGTCTTCTAGTTTGTACTGCTTCTAATTTCTTGAAATGGCACTTACGACGAGACACTTTTTACCTGATAGAGTGATTGGTTGCATGTTCATATGGTGCCTAGCTTTCATTTCTTCTAATTTTATTGAAATGCCTTCCGCTTACTGTTTTTTCATACATATTCCATCCTCCTATCGTACGTGTGAATATGAAACGCTGTCTTTTTTGTATATATTCCATCCTCCTATCCTGCGCTTGCCTTACATCAAAGTAGTGTTCGTCCGTATCATGCATCAACCAGTTATGCAGAGCTAATTTTATTCATCTTCTTGTGGTTTTGACTTCATAAGGCAATATCAGAAAATGGGAAGGAAAAGAGTAAGTTAGGTGATGTTGGTGGTCCTCCGGACCAACACAAATAGAGACTCTCTAGATTTGCCACTACTACTGCTAATGAAGTTGAAGTCCCAAGTCTACATGACGAGTTCATCTCCCGTACTCCACCATCGCAGGTGCTTGCTCTAAGTTGACAGTGTGATAATTGGTTTCATGTTGCATATGTTGTCTAGACTGTATTTCTTCTATTTTGATTAAATTGCACCTCTGAGTTTATACGTTATACATGTGCATATGACATGGCTTTCTGTGTCTAGAATACATTACATCTATCTATCATACCATGTTCTTACATCAAAGTACCGCTGTTGTGTATCCCAGATCAGTCACTCATGATTGGACGCTTTTAACATGGCAGTTTGATAGTGGTTGCATCTTGCATTGATTTCTATGTTGTACTGCTTCTAATTTTTTGAATTGCCACTTATGACAAGACACTTTTAACTTGCGAGAGTAATATTGGTTGCATCTTTCATATGGTGTCGAGCTTGCATTACTTCTATTTTCTTGAAAATCCTTCTGCTTAGTTTGCACATTGTAGCTGTGGGTTGGAAAAGGCGGTAGGCGTAAGCGAGGCAGTTGGCCTTCGCCTAGTGCCTAGGCGGTAATATAGTTTTCACTCGTAGTGTATTTGTGATTATTATATGGGTGTTGATATTAGTTTAGGGCATATAAATAAGTTAGTTGCCATCTACTGCCATTGGAATATAACCCGTTCGGCATGTCAGTGCAGTCTGTGGCATGATTTCTTGCTTGGGTGGACAATTCCTTGCTTTCCCTGCCTAGACCTCCATTTATGCCCTAGGCGAGGCGTTTGACCATTGCCTAGTGCCTAGGCGTGCCTAAGCGCCTCCTAGCCACTGCCTTTTCCAACAGAGATTGTGAATATGTTATGTTGTCCTGTTTTTCTTACATATTCCATCCTCGTTCAGTTGTCTTACATCAAAGTATTGCTTGTCTGTATCATGCATCAATGAGTTCTAAAGAGTGATTTTATTCTTTTGTGTTGTGGGTACAGCTTGACATGGCATAGTCAAAAAAGAGCAAGGAGAATAATATAGTAGGGAGTGCTGTTACTCATCGGGTGAAATGGAAAAGGATCTATCGTTGAGATTCTACTGGTACTTATAGTGCAGTAGAAGGTCCAAGTCCACCGGCTAAATCTACAAACACAGTATCACATGCTCCACCAGCTGAAGCATCTGCTTCAACTGTACCAGCATCTCAACAAGTTACTCATTCGTTTGCTCCGGAACTGGCCAGTTCCCAAGCTGCCTTCACACCTAACACTACTTCCGAAGCACTGCTGACACAATAGGACTTGGCAAGATCAGATGAACCTCATGAGCATCAACACCAAGACGGTACCTGACCGAGTCAAGTTGCAGTTGCATGCTCCTTTATATGTACTCTCACAGTTTGATGTACACTAACACTTTCCATATTCGTTGTTGAACTAGCACCACGACGCAAGCGGAAACAGACATCAGGGATAATGCTTGACAGATTAACAAAATCTAAAGGAGGAAGAATGGAGATCCATTTTGAGGCAGGTTTAAAAAGGCCACGTGATGCTACAGAGTCATCCAAGTTAGTATCAGAGGCAGCCGTTGCCGTTAGGTGTCATGCACGTATCCTTCCAACGTGGATCCAGTACAGGAATGAGAAATACAATACCCAGTTTAACACCTTCCTTGACAATTTATCCGTAAGTAATGTTATTCATCGCAATTAGTAATATTGTCTTGCTCTGTCCCATACTTTCTAGCTTCCTCCTAATAAGACTCACATTCTTTTTTCAACAGATGAGGTTCAAGTTGGATCCGAAATATGATGCAACTAAACAAGCATGCACTCGTGTTTTTCAGTCTGCTCTGCGACAGTATCGGTACCACCTTAGAAAATCTCACTTTGAAGGCAAGGCTAACAATGAAATCGCCCAAACATCTCTAGTGGAATATATTACAAATGAAGACTGGACGTCCCTCGTTAAACACTGGTCTGATCCAAAGTATCAGGTAGGCTATATGTATTTGATCAGACCACATATTGAACTTGTATTTATGTATGTGCCTTACAAGTGTATCTTCTTCTAGGCTAACTGTTTGAAGAACAAAACCAACCGTTCTAAAGTGAAATTCCAACAAACAATAGGATCTCGTAGCTATATTGCACACTGCGAGGCTCTTGTAAATAGCTGCTACTTCCTTATTTTTGTGCCATATTATCGTATCTATATTGACTTGTTCCAAATACAAAGGAAAGCTCGTGCGGACCAAAAAGAACCTGAACCGAATGCAGTGCAAATCTTCAAGGATTGCCACACTAGCAAGATGAAGGGCATGAGCACAACAATTCAAGCCGTTGTTATAAGTCCTTACTCCTCCTGCCTTGAACTGATTCGTGTTGTGATGTGTTCATTTAACTACTTGGTTTTCAGCCAATGTCAGTTACTCTGTTCACTTTTATACACAGTTGTCTTAACGTATCATTTCACCTTACATAGTTTAAAAGAGATGAAGGATATTCTTTTGGTCTTGATATGTAATTTAGTTGTTATGTTCACGTGCGCACACAATGATAAAATAGCCTGTTTGTTTTATATCTGTTTGCCCATGATATGAATGATGTCATACTATGTTCATCCTACTTTAAACCATGTCTCTTTATCTTTAGATGTCAACGAATGTGAGGAAATAGACAATACAGTAGGCATGCTACATGGACATATGTTCCGACAGTGATTTTATTATGTAGTTCGCACTACAATACATGCTAATGTATTACAGTAGTTCACCAAAATAAGTTATGTATAAACATTTAACCTACTTTGTTTGTTTTTGTCTCATTAGTAAGTTATCTGCTACACTAGTCTACAAGTTCAAACTTTCAAGAAGCTATTGAACAAATGATTGAACAGCCACAACCACCTGAAGGTGACGAGGCTACCATAGGCACAATGTCACCTCTTGCTGCAGTGCGTCAATATCTCTCCACTAGTAGTGCAAAAGGCACCTTCCTGCGTAATTCTGGGTTGGTTGTCAAGGTAACCTCGTCCAAATCACCTACTAAACAAAATTTTCCTGATAGACAGAGTGGTATATATGTGCTCCAGACACAAGTCCAATCCCTAATGGACGTTGTTTCGGAAACAAGAATAGTGGTTGAGAAATGTCATCAAGATATGAATGGTTTTGAAACTAGACTATCAGACATTTGCTTTGTTGTTTAAGAGCAATGGCGGAAAAAAGGTGGAGATCGTGCTGCTCCATCAGATTCTTCAGCCTGAAACATTAGCACTCAGGTCAAATGATATATGCTTCTATACATCTGATGGTGCTTTTATCTGGAAGGACTATAAACTTTATGCCAACAGGCCTTTTGTTGTATGGTTGGAATTTATTTTGTTGTGATACAACATTTATGATGCTGCCATAGGTTGCAGTAATTACGACGCTATTTTTGTATAGTGTAGGTTTATCTTAGTAATGTATTCGGCCGAAAGCTTCGTAGGAGCCCAACATGCCAACATTCGTCGGGCCCATTCCAATTGGGCTAAAAACGATTACGGGCCGAAATTGGCATGTAGCCCACTAAACATATCTGGGCCTACATCAGCATAAGCTTTCATATTTTTCTGGTAGGCCTGTGCCCATAGTGGGCCTTTAACACGCCTAAAACATAATTTGGGCCCTCAATAAAAATAGGCCGTTTACATGTGTAAATATCTCGAGCCCATAAAAAACATGGGCCTTTAATAGATCGAAAGTGAGATTTGGCCCTGATTGTGCCAAATAACCCACTGGTCTTAGCAGGCCGAAATGGTGGCCCATTTACGATGCGGATCTTTGACAGGCCGAAATTTGGACGGGTCATAAATGCGCCGAACTAATACACGGGCCTTTAACAGGACGGAACTTCGGTCGGGCTAGATCATCGTCATTTTTATATGGGCCGTTAATGGGCCCGATATGACGTTGGGCCACATATGGCCCATGGTTTTCGTCCGGCATTAACAGGCCGAAAATGACAACAGGCCGAAAGTGGCCCAAATCTATAGTGGGCCTCTAACAGGCTGAATGTCAGACATGGCCGAATATGACCCAAATCCTTCACGGTCGTTTATGGGCCGAAAGTTTTGATGGCCTGTAAATGGGCCCAAATGAAGGAGGACCTTTAATAGGCCGGAAATACACCGGGTTGTAATTTGGCCCAATTACTTAGCGGACTGTTAACGGTCCAGAAGTGACCATGGGCCGCGTTGATGACAAGTTTAGGACAGGCCGTTGATGGACCGATTTGACAGAGAATGTTGGCCCTTTAGCTGGGCCGGCCCATTATGGTCTGCAGAATCTTGTAGGCCTTTAGCTGGGCTGGCCCATTGTGGTCCGCAAAATCTTGTGGGCCTTTAGCTCGGCCGGCCCATTATGGTCTGCAAAATCATGTGGGCCTTTAGCTGGGCCGACCCATTATGGTCCGCTAAATTTTGTGGGCCTTTAGCTGGGTCGGCCCATTATGGTCTGCAAAAACTTGTGGGCCTTTAGCTGGGCTGGCCCATTATGGTCCGCTAAATCTTATGGGCCTTCGATTGGGACGGCCCATTTAAACTTTGTGGGCCACTTTTGGGCCGGTCCAAGTGTCAACATGTCATAGGCCCATCTCGACCGTTGGATGAGTGACACCTGTGCCAACGCGGAGCTGACGCGTGGATCCGTCAGCCAATGAGAATTTTACATGTGGAAAATCGGCATTGGTCATGGCTGTTAGCGGGTTATCGGATCCAAAAAGGACCCAATAGGTTAACGGCAGTTAACGGCGTCCCGTTGGGGTGGATGCCACGTGTCGGTCACCCTTGACAAAAGCACTTCTATGACGCAGGATTTATCGTCATGGAAGTGGACACTTCCGTGATGATAATTTTGGTAATGTCATGGAACACTTCTACGACAGCACAGGTATGACTATCCTGATTCTGTCATAAAATCGTCATGGATGTACATGCATGATAGAAAACGCGACCTACTGTGACAAACACGTATCATCACAGAAGTGTATTTTTTTGTAGTGTTGTAGCATGAATTTTTGATTCAAACTTGATATTTTCCTGTGCGGCAACAACCATAGTCCTTCTTTCCTCATCAAAGCATCTCTTTTTAGTTAGAAAATCCAATCTGGACCTTTATAAACTGTTCACGTACCAATATTTAGGTCTAAAGATATTTTCATTTTCTGACACGCAGTAGATCCGAAATTGTGATATCAATCTGTGAAAACTGGTTTTCATCACTTAGTCATTTTCCAACTTCAGATCTATATTTCAATATCTGTGTAGGCGGTTTAACTCAGAAAATAATAACCCGCCAGGAACCATTAGTCCCCTCTTAAACCACCAATTGCTCATCTCTGCAACTTGATAACGTCAATCTACGGTTTAACACTTTTGCATGCTTCAACACTTTTTGGCTTCTAACCTTTAACGGACTAACCATGAATCTTAAACCAGAACAAACATTCTTTCAAGTTATCGAATAAATGGCCAAGTCCTTTTATTACTACAACTGGGTTCAATCCCACGTTACAGAAGAAAAGTTGAACGGGTGTGTTTCTACTTGCGCTTTAGCCAAAAAGGAAGACATCCACTTGAGAGCCCCTGGTCCTGAAAATCCCCCTGAACCCAAGGAAGGGGAAGTGATCGTTTTTGTTGACCATCTGAGTCAAGGATTCAGCCCTCCTGGATCAAAAAAATTCTGTGATGTGCTTCATTTCCTCCAACTTCACCCTCAAGATATTGGACCTAACTCCGTATCCAATATTTGCAATTTTCAAGTGTTCTATGAAGCTTACCTGCAAGAGGAGCCCACGGTCGAACTGTTCAGAGATTTCTACTATTTAAACCGTCGTACATAATTTGTGGACGGGCCCAATACTGAACTTGGCGGGGTTTCAATCCAAAAGAGAAAAGATGTCAGCTTCCCTCACGCTAACCATCATAGCCACCCCAAAGTCTGGAATCAAACTTGGTTCTATTGCCAAGATACATCTCCAGCTGGTGAGAACTCTCTGTCGGGTTACCGTACTCATCGGCTTACCAGTACACATCTGCTCCCCCAAAGACTCAGTGCAAAGGAACGGGCCAAGTATGCACCACAACTTTCATAGCTCAGAGCCTTTGTGGCAAACGGTTTAAAAGGCGTTGATTTTGTCCTTTGCTGGGTGTCTTTGAGTATTTTTCCTTTAAGCCGTCGCCCCGGTTTAATGTGTGAATACACAACGGACGTGAAAGACCCTCAATGCCACATTGATATTTAGATGACGGACGCTGAAATTACTGAAGCCGTCAAAAAAATGTTGGATGAACCGTTGATCGAGTGCAGCAAAATAGGGCTTAGTCCTTTCTGCACTTCAAATAAACCGCCAACTATAAGAATAGCCCAACTCCTGCTTAATCCATATTTTTAATACTCCCTTATAATCTTTTCAACTTTTAACAGGGTGATGATCCATTCTGGAGGAGGAAATTGCAGGATAAACCAGCCAAAACAGCTCGTCCCAAGACCAAGGTCAACAAGAAGCCCGCCAAGAAGAAAACTGTCGAGTCTGCCGAGTTAAACATTGATGATGACAATGATAACCCTGAGTCAGAGGTAGAACTTGATTCACTTGGCTCCTTTTTCATACACCTCATTGACAATAATTGTTATCAGGACGACGCAGAAGCCAGCCGTGCAAGTGACGTAGAGGTAATTATTCTCTCATCCGGCTCAGAACCTCTGCCCACACAGAAAACCCGACAAGCAAACCGGAAAGTAAGATTTCTCACCCTCTATCTCACTTGGATCCAAACTTTCTTTTGAAGAAACAGCAACATGAAGCTCGCCGCACAACCCAGCATAGCGGCCATGTGGTAACTTCTTCAGGTTTACCTAACACGCCAGTTCGTAAATGCCGCCCAGAGGTCTCTTATACTTCTGACACATGTTATCCCAAGACATTTTATTTCTGACAACCTCTTAATCCGTCTGATTCAAATTGTCAGGGAACTTCCCATTCTTCCTCTGGCGAGTCAACAGGAATGCAAATTCCAACCCTCAAAATGGTTCTTGGGTGAGCATATTTAATTGACCCTTCATATCTTATACTTGATCTTTACACTGACCTGATCTACACTTATTATTTTCAGGGCCCAAGACAGAGCCAGTAAGCGGGCCAAACTAAATAAGTCGGCTGATGACAGCATTCCAACTGATCCGGAAAAGACCTTGGAACAGTCTAATCCAAATATTGAAGCTATTCTTGATGATCTGCCACCGCAAGATCATGAAATCTTAGTTGAACATATGGAAGTTGATCTGATGATTCATGCTGATAACCCACCAAGCCCAACTAAAGTTGCTGATGACAAGACTAACAATGTTATAGTCACTGGTGTTAGTTGTACAGCCCTAGGCAACCCCACCGCTCTGTCAAAACATAGTGCCAAAGAATAATTTTTTGCCGTTGACAAAGGCAAGTGGAAGGCAGACTTGAAAAGCTATGCCCACCTCAGCGCCCAAGATATTCATTCTGGGTTTTTAAACTGTTTGTACACAAGCCGTGACTATGAAGCCGGTTTACTGAATATGATGAAGGAGCGATATGAGGTAAATGTTGTTAACTCTACATAAATATTCTTCTCTTAGCCGCCAAGTCTATTGAACATAAAAGAATAGAATGTTCTGTAAACTTCCATGAAGGCTGGTTTATACTGTCAATATGAACGGGACTTGTAGAATAACAACTCTTCAATTTTGCCTGTGTAGCCCCTAAGGGCCGGTTTATACTTTCGAGATGAACCGGGACTTTAGAATAACAACTCTTTAATTTTGCCTGTGTAGCCCCCAAGGGCCGACTTAACAAATATGTTAAGTTGGGACTAATTATGCTGTAAGGCTCAAAATTCTTGCTTAGGACCTTTGTAAACCGGTTAACCACCAAGCTGATAGTGGAAGAAAAATCCATAGTTTTAACTGGAGAAGATATGCATTAGCCCCCAAGTGCCAAGAATAATACTTGTATTGAGCTTGTGACTTATAATTTTTTTATAAGAAGCAATAGACATTAGCCCCTTAGAGCCAAGTATATTACTTGTTATGTGCTTGGGACTTTGAATATGCACTGTCATCTCATAAATTGCTTGTCTCTTGTAGGCTGAGCTTATCAAGAAGGAATCCCAAATTGCTGACCTTCAAGAAAATATCAAATCACAACAAGCAGAGACTTCCAAGGCCAAGGATGAACTAACCAGTGCCTTAGCAGCAATGGAAAAACTGAAGGAAAGCTTCAAAAAAGAGCGGGCAGGTTGGGGTACAGAAAAGTCAACGCTGCTGAAGAGGGCTGAGAATGCTGAAGCGGCCCTTAATCCGGTAGCGGAGGAGCTGACTGGCTTGAAACAGCAAATAAATGCCATGATTGCTTCCTTTTTTGGTAAATAGCTTCTTCATAAGCTTTAAACATGTATTATCTAATAAACTGCCGGTTTACAGACGTTGTTGATGATGCAGGAACCCGCATTGCTCATCTTTGCTCAGATATGCGGCAAAAACTGAAAGTCGCCTATACACTTATAGTGCAGTTATATACCGGCGTACAACGGGTTATCTGCACAGCTTCCCACAACAAACCACCCCCAACCTTGATCAAGGATATGTTGGAAAGGCTGGTGATGATGCATGCTCGATTTGAAGAACTAAAGAAATCAGCTGCCAGGGCGGGTGCTCTTACTACACTAACTCGGGCCAAAGCATGGATATCTGATCTTGATCCGGCCGATTTGGGAAACGGCTACCCGAGAATAAAGGAGGACAGGTCAAACTGTAATATTGATGACCTCGGAGCCCTGACAAGGGAAATGCGCCCATTGGCTAGCAAATTGGCTGAAGAGACCGATATTTCACATTATCAGTCGATTTATGATGCCAACAACAAGAGAGTTAAAGCGCCAACATATGATGCTCCAAATCTTATTCCTCCAATCCGTAAGCATACCTATGCCCCTGATGTTGATCCCTCCACACTTATAAGTGATGAAGCTATATTCAAAGCCTTAACTGGGATCGAATGGACAACCATTGACTTCCAGCCACTGGGTAGAGAAGAGGAAGCTGAACCGGCACTGGATGATCCACAACCTTCAAGTCCACCAACCCAAGATTCATAAACGGGAGGTTGGCTGAATAGTTGCTTTCTGCAAGACTTGTTAAAATGATTATTCTTTTGGGCATAAAAAATGCTTGTAATAGGCTAGCTTAAACTCTTAATCTGCTATGCCATCATGCATATTTGCTTTGCATGACACTGCTAATCTGCCATGTTAAGATATGCCATGTATGCTTATGATATTAGCAACTTGAATCTGTTCCTGCATACAGCAGATTAAAAAGTGTCCTGGCGGTTTACCGCTGGACGGGTTATAATACCCAATATAAAGCCATGGGAAATTAACATAGTTTATAACCAAGGCTGGACTTAAGGATAACCATATATAATTGAAAATATATCATACATGTGATATTTGATCACACTGTTGGTTTACCAAGCCAGTGTAATAAGGGTGATAACCCAAAATTTGAGCACTGGTGATTATCATATATTGCTGGCCTATGAACAAAGCCAGGCCGGGTTAATAAACACCGGATATTATCTTATCTCATACTTGCGACTTATAGTCAAAAACCAGGCCGGGTTAATAAACACCGGGTAGTTTCATGTATAAACCATAAGGCATCACAACCCTCATCAGCTTTTTAACCATGTATTACTATGTCACATGAGAAAAAACCTCAAAAAATGTTCAAATCAAACAACAACAAAAAATCAAGGCTTTCGTAGGCGGCTAGGCGTAGAACTCAAGTGCTTTCACAGGCCGCACCACCACTGAGTTAAACCTTTATACAAACCTTATAAGCCAGAGCTCACACAACCAATCGTCGTTTTAACTTTGACAAGTTCAGGGTCTGTATAAGATTGACTTGTCAAAAGTACGGCGGGTCGCTCCAGGATTACCCGGGCGGAGTGGCAGACTTGAAAAGGCAGGATAACCCGGGGTTTTAGGTGAATACACCTGGCTTCCAAGCTTGGCTTTTAAGCCTATTACAAGGGTCTTAAAAATTCTTGTTCTTTAGAACAAAGAGCCCCAAGCAATATTTTTGAGATGTGCTCAAGGGGCACCTATGTTTGAGTTGTGCTTTTGCAATAGACTCTCTTTGGTCCCTTTAACATGGGTAGCAAGCCCCCAAGTTTTTTTTCAATTGGCTTTTAAGCCGGTTCAACGGGTAATCATAGCCCCGCCCATAAGCCGGAAGCCCCCAAGTAACCAAAGACTCAATATTTAAGAAGAGAAAACAACTGAGGCCCTGCTTTAGCAGGGATGCCAGTTTATTATATTGATCATAATATATACATTGTCAAAAATATGTACATCAGAAGAGCTAGTGGCTCAAGTGTAGTAAGGCCGAAGATGAGCAATATTCCACGGCCGGTGGGTCTCCTCCTCCAACTTACGTGAGTCTTTGTGCTCTCGAACATCGATAAGGTATTCGGACCCATTGTTGAGATTCTTACTAACCACAAAAGGTCCTTCCCAAGGAGTAGAACTAACCACAGTGATGGGATGACCCAAAAATTATTGCTTAAGCTTCCGACTGGCCATGAACACCCCATATACAAGTTTGTGCCAATGCGGATATTCTGCTTGGACTCAAAAAGCACCTCGCTGATGTAGTAAACCGGCCTTTGAACCGTATATTCCTTGCCTGCCTCCTTCTGTTCCACCACAATAGCCATGCTGACAGCCCGGGCATTGGCAGCCACGTACAACAACAATGGCTCTTTATCAATAGGAGCAGCCGGAATAGGTGGCTCAGCCAGCTACTTCTTCAAGTCCTCAAATGCTGCATTAGCGGCATCACTCCAAACAAAATTATCTGTCTTTTTCATCATCTAATACAGAGGGATAGCCTTTTCTCCCAACCGGCTTAACGCCGCAATACGACCCGCCAGACGTTGCACATCATTGACACACGCCGGTTTAGCCAGAGAAGTAATGGCTGAGGGAGTCCTGGATTAAGGGGTCCTCGGGCGTACGGCCTGTTAGCCATGGGCCAGACTGATGGGCTGTGAAGATACAAAGACCGAAGACTGCACCCGTGTCCGGATGGGACTCTCCCTTGGCGTGGAAGGCAAGCTTGGTGGCCGAATATGTAGATTCCTTTCTTTGTAACCGACCTTGTGTAACCCTAGATCCTCCCGGTGTCTATATAAACCGGAGGACTTAGTCTGGAAACGAGGAGACTCATAGTCATATAGGCTAGACTTCTAGGGTTTAGCCATTACGATCTCGTGGTAGATCAACTTTTGTAATACTCATATCCATCAAGATCAATCAAGCAGGAAGTAGGGTATTACCTCCATAGAGAGGGCCCGAACCTGGGTAAACATCGTGTCCCCTATCTCCTATTACCATCGACCTTAGACGCACAGTTCGGGACCCCCTACCCGAGATCTGCCGGTTTTTACATCGACATTGGTGCTTCCATTGAGAGTTCCACTGTGCCGTCGACAGCAGGATCGATGACTCGCCTCGTACTTAAAGACAATATCACTACCGGAGGAGAACTGGCCCCAGGCCAAACCCTCCGGTTGGGCAGCTTTACCATGACCGCCCGTTCGGCCGTTAAGCCGACGATGACCTTTTGGGCCATCGAAAGTCCTCTTCGTATTGACCCCAAACACTCCAAGCGATCCAGTGGAGATTTTATCTTTAAACGAGCTCCTTGATCGTATCGCCGCCCTGGGAATGGCCACAGATTATGATTGGATCGGGCTCAAACCCGGCCAAGGAGAAATCAAATCTCCACCGATCACCCACCAGATAGCGGTAGTCGAGGAGCAAGACGGCGACTCTTCCCCTATACTAAAGATGGACTATGTCCGGATCGCTAACCCTACAACCCGGATACCCACCCGCAAAAGGAGGTGTCCGGCCTTCCGAACATAGAATCGGATGGCGGGAAAAGGCAACCAGAAGATACTCTGAAGCCTGGACTGTTAAGTTTGGAAAAACTTCAGACTTCGGATCATCGATCGGGTCAGGGTCCAGATCCAATTCCACCCACCCACCCAGACATAAGCGCTCTCATGAGCATACAACAGCAGTCTCAGGAAATGGTCCACCAGTTCTGGGCCAGATTCCTCCTTGTCAAGGACAAGGTTAAAGATTGCCGTGACGAGGACGCGATATCAGCATTCCGCAACAATTGCACGAACGAAGGAATCCTCAACGCCACTAATTGCCGCCGCATACTACACTTCGATGACTTGGCAACTATCGTACAGAAGTACAGCACAATGGAAAGCGCCTGGAGGGATCAGGCAGCTTGTTGGGAGCCATCGGTCCCAACTCAACCACTGGTCCAGGCGAAAAGGGCACATCCCCGTGACGCGCCCAGTCCAATAACCAAGAAATACAAACCCATTACGTGGCGCGGAACCGTTCTCGAGGGATGGCTCGATGGCCGATGCAAAATACACACAACACCGGATACCATACCAACCCACAGCCTTAGAGCATGTTGGATACTCCGGCAGGTAGCCAAAAGTGGCGAGGACATCCTCACCAAAAACACCCCAGAGCAACACCCTCCAGAAGACGACGACCCCAGAGTATTGACGGTCTTTGAGACATTCACTTCAAACAATAAGCGCGCCACAGTAAACCCTTGGAACGACACGGCTATAACCTTTAATGTCGGCGATGAACCAAAATACAGGACAGTCCGAGCACCAGCCGCTTTAGTCCTCAGTCCCATCGTGGACGGATTTCGACTCACCAAGGTCCGCATGGACGGTGGCAGCGGACTAAACCTCATCTATGAGGATACACTCCCCAAAATGGAAATAGACAGGAGCCGCATCAAGCAAAGCAGCACGACCTTCTAAGGAATCATTCCCAGTCGGGAGGCGCGGTGTGCGGGAAAAATCGCACTTGACGTGGTATTCGGCACGCCAGAGAATTATCGGTCTGAAGAAATCACCTTCCAAGTGGCTCCTTTCAGCAGCGGATACCATGCCCTGTTGGGGAGGGATGCTTTACACACTTCCAAGCTATACATCATTACGGGTATATGAAGCTCAAAATTCCCGGACCAAACGGCATAATCACTCTTGTCAGTGATCCGGACATAGCACTCTGCACCAAAAACAAAACTACATCCCTGGCCCTTGAAGCATTATCTGAAGCCCTCACGGCTGAAGAATTAACCGCACCATGCTCCACGGTGGATAGGGACGATGTGATCTTAGGCAAACGACCCAAATCCACCTCCTTCAAACCGGCAGAAGAAATAGTCAAATTCCAGGTCCACCCAATGGACCCCAAGAAGGCAACACCTATTGGAGCACAACTAGACCCAACGGTCGATGCTGCACTAAGGGATTTCCTTCGCGAAAACTGGGATATATTCGCCTGGCACCCTTCTGACATGCCTGGAATCCCACGTGAGTTGGCCGAACATAGCCTTAATATTTTAAAGGGATACAAACCAATCAAACAAGCACTGCGGCACTTTTCCTAGCCCAAATGCCAAGCTATGGGGGAGGAGCTGGCCAAGCTAATTGAGGTCGGATTCATCAGAGAAATAAAACATCCAGACTGGCTGGCAAACCTGGTGATGGTACCGAAGAAGGACAAATCCTGGCGGTTGTGCGTCGATTTTAAAGACCTCAATAAGGCTTGCCCTGAGGATCCCTTCCCCCTCCCCCACATTGATCAAATAATTGATGCTACCGCAGGACACGACTCACTGTGTTTCCTTGTTGCATATTCCGGATACCATCAAATCAAAATGAAGGAGTCCGATCAAGCTGCAACAGCATTCATTACCTCATATGGGCCATTCTGCTTCAACACCGGTGCCACATACCAACGCATGATTCAAACATGCCTGGAGAAACAGATCGGCAAGATAGTTGAAGCTTATGTGGACGATGTTTTCATCAAAACTAGGCGCGTCGAAACACTAATAAACAATTTACGTCTCACATCTGATAACCTCCGCGCGTATGACATTAAGCTCAATCCGAAAAAGTGCGTTTTTGGCGTCCCTGCTGGAAAACTACTGTGCTTCATCGTTTCCAAGAGAGGAATTGAAGCAAATCCAGCCATAATCCGAGCTCTGTCACAATTGGCTATGCCAACAGACCTTAAACAAGTCCGAAAGCTCGCGGGTTGCCTAGCAGCTCTAAGCCGCTTTATCTCCAGATTGGGAGAAAAGGCACTACCACTCTATCGCCTTCTACGGTGAACCGATCACTTCGAGTGGACGGACGCGGCAATAGCCGGACTGGAGGAAATAAAAACCCTTCTTGTGAGCAACCCAATCCTGGCCGCGCCAAACATTCGTGAACCAATGTTATTATACATATCGGCAACACATCAGGTGGTGAGAGCCATGCTCGTCGTTGAACAAGAACAGGACGGACACAAATTCCCGCTTCAAAAGCCAGTATACTACGTATCCACTATCCTTACACCATGCAAATCCCGGTACCCCCATTATCAAAAGATAGCATACGCAGTCTTCATGGCATCCCGAAAGCTCCGTCATTACTTCCAGAGTGTTCGATCACGGTGGCTTCTGAAGTACCACTTAATGACATTATAAACAACGGCGATACCACGGGCCGGATTGCCAAATGGGCCATTGAGCTCCTTCCATTTGATATTAGATACAAAACATGTCGAGCTATTAAATCCCAAGTACTGGCTGACTTTGTCGCTGAATGGATAGAGATCGAACTCCCTAAAGAGTACGGCACATATTCCAATTTGGTTATGTATTTTGATGGCTCCAAAATGCTGGCAGGGCTAGGGGCGGGCGTCGTTTTAATGTCACCTACTGGAGACGGCATTCAGTACGTACTCCAAATACTGTACACAGACTCCAACAATGCAGCCGAATACGAGGCCTTATTGCATGGTCTCCGGATGGCTGTCTCCATGGGCATACAATGCCTAGAAGTGCACGGGGACTCAAACCTTGCAATATCTCAAATAAATGGAGACTTCAACGCCAAAGATCTGAAGATGGCATCTTATTGTAATGTCGTCATAAAAATGTCGGCCCGGTTCGAGGGGCTCGAGTACCATCATGTGGCTCGAGAAAGTAATCAAGCGGCGGACGTTCTTGCTCATATCGGCGCTAAGCGCGACCCCGTCCCACCTAATATATTTTTGGAAAGGCTTTTTAAGCCATCCGTGGTGTGGCAGGTGGAAAACGGCAACACCAGTCCGGATCTGAACATAACCCCAGATTTTGAAAACACCGACATCACCGGAGGATCAGCCACCGAAATAACACCGTCGGCGCATCTCATCATGGCAGTCATTGCCCCATCGACCGAACCCTTCCTGGCCTACCTTAACAGGAAGGAGCTTCCTGAGGACCAGAATGAGACCCGCCGCATTGTCTGGCGCTCGAAGGCCTACAAGTTTCACGATGGAGAGCTCTATAAGAAAAGCGCTACCGGAGTCCTTCAAAGATGTATCTCTGAGGAGGAGGGGCGGCAGCTCCTGGCTGAGATTCATGCCGGTCTCGGCGGGCACCACGCCGCAGCTCGGGCCCTTTTTAGCAAGGCCTTCCGTACAGGGTTCTATTGGACGATGGCCTGAGCAGATGCACAGGACCTTGTCCAACGTTGCGTTGGATGCCAACTCTTCGCCAACCAAAGCCATATGCCCCCCACCACCCTACAAACAATCCCCATCACTTGGCCTTTTGCAGTCTGGGGACTGGATATGGTTGGACCCCATAAAGGAGGAAGCCATAAGAAAAAATATTTGCTAGTCATTGTGGATAAATTCTCCAAGTGGATAGAGGCCAAACTAGTTAAAACGGCCGAGTCCGGGCCAGTAATAGACTTTATATCCGGCGTCGTACACCGTTATGGTGTTCCGCACAGCATCATCACTGATAACGGCTCCAATTTCACAGCCGACAAAGTGAAACCTGGTGCGCTAATCTGGGCCTAAAGCTCGATTACGGCTATGTCTATCATCCACAGACAAACGGCCAAGTCGAACGAGCCAATGGTCTTATTATGAGTGGCATTAAGCCTAGACTAGTGCGGTCTTTGAAGGAATCAGGCAAGAACTAGGTTGAGGAGCTCGACTCCGTACTCTGGGGGCTGCGGACCACTCCCAATCGCACTACCGGATACACACCTTTTTTCATGGTGCACGGCACAGAGGCAGTACTACCCTGTGACATTATTCATGACTCACCTCGAGTGTGCATGTATGAAGAGAGAGAGAGGTCGAGCTCGATCGGTAGGACAGCTTAGACGCCCTGGAGGAGGAGCGCAATGTCGCAAAAGCGTGTTCCGCATTTTATCAATAGAAGGCTCGCAGGTATCAAAGCAGAGAAGTGCGGGCCAAAACTTACAACGTCGGCGAACTCGTTCTACGCCTGCCGGAGAAGAAAAAGGACAAACTCAAGCCCAAGTGGGAGGGTCTCCATGTCAAAACCGGCGGATCTCGGGTAGGGGGTCCCGAACTGTCCGTCTAAGGCTAATGGTAACAGGAGGCGGGGGACACAATGTTTACCCAGGTTCAGGCCCTCTCGATGGAGGTAATACCCTACTTCCTGCTTGATTGATCTTGATGATATGAGTATTACAAGAGTTGATCTACCATGAGATCCTAGAGGCTAAACCCTAGAAGCTAGCCTATGATTATGATTGTTTTTGCCCTACGGACTAAACCCTCCGGTTTATATAGACACTGGAGGGGGCTAGGGTTACACAGAGTTGGTTGCAGCGAAGGAGATCTACATATTCGAATTGCCAAGCTTTCCTTCCATGCAAAGGAGAGTCCCACCCGGACACGGGACAAAGTCTTCAATCTTGTATCTTCATAGTCCAACAGTCCGGCCAAAGTATATAGTCTGGCTGTCCGAGGACCCCCCCAATCCAGGACTCCCTCAGTAGCCCCTGGACCAGGCTTCAATGACGATGAGTCTGGCGCAGATTGTCTTCGGCATTGCAAGGCGGGTTCTTCTCCAAAAATCCCTAAGTACCTGTTGTAACGAGCTGTGTCCGGGTTCCCATTAATGTTGCACTCCTCGGCTTCTGTACCTTAATAATGGTAGTCTCCACGTGTCGAGCGAATGCGAGAAGTCGGGGCATTTTTACATTTGCCACTTTGACCATGTAAGTAAATCGTCTATTTAAAGAGATGGGGATCCTCGGATCCAAATCACACCATCTTCCCTAGCGAGGATCCATCAGAGCACGCCCGAAAAAAGCCATCCCATCATGACCGGCCGCCGCAGCTCCTCCTCTCGCTCCCGCAGCACTAAGCCAGGTGATTGGGAGAAGTGTTCCGTATCCCATGGCCAATTGGTAGAGTTGCAGACCCAGAGGTTTCTCCCATCTACATATCTTGTCCCCGTCCGAGCCGGACTAGCCACTTATGATGGCGGGGAGCAAGCAGAGAGTTTCCCCAACCCGTCCAGGGGGAGCGAGTATGCCTTGTCCCTTACTTGTTGCAGGGCCTTGGATTTCCAATCCATCTGTTCCTCCGCGGGCTCCTAGAGTACGGCCTCCAGCTGCATAACTTCACTCCTGCTTCCATACTGCACATCGCGGGTTATGTCGCCCTTTGCGAGCTGTTTCTGGGCTACGAAGCTCATTTCGAGCTATGGAAGAGGCTATTCTGCCTCGTCCCTCGTAATCAGGAGGGATCGATATATCAAGTGGCCGGAGCCAAAATATGGCGCATCGCTGGGACCGGATACCTGTCCGGCACTCCGAAGAAGACATCGGAAGACTGGCCTTCGGAATGGTTTTATATAGATGACGTCCCTCTTCCGGACCCTATCCGAATGGGCCTTCTTGAGTTTGCCAATGCCCCACTGAAGAAACGCCGCAGCTGGCGTCCCCTGAGGCCCCAGGAGGAAGATAACAGAGAGGTCCTATATCTGATGGGCAGGATAAAAATGCTGGCCAAATCAGGATTGACAATAATCGAGGTTATGTCAATATGCATAATGCGAGGGGTGCAGCCACTCCAGTATAGGGGGAAACCCATGTGGCACTTCAATGGAGAAGATGATGCCACCCGCTATGGTCATAAAGGTCCGGACTCCGCCACCGCTCTGGCGAGAATACTGTCCGATTTGTATAAAGGAGAAGAGGAGGAGTTTATCCACATCAAGCCACGGGATGGATTTTCCATGTACAACCCCCCAAGCTGGGTGAGCTGCTATCTTTTACTCAACTCCATTCATTCGCGCTTTCTTCATCACAAATATTTACCTTGCTAATTCATAGCAGGAACTGCGAAAAGCTATGAGGGAGGTCCACAGCCCGTCCCCACAGCCAGAGGACCCTGACCGGGCCCTCAACCCCGGACTCGAAGAAGATCCGGACATATTTGTGGAGCTCGTCGACATGACGTTTATCAGTTAAGCTGTGATGGTGCTTTAGTGGCCATCATAGCTGATTATCTCGGCCTGCTCCCTGCATCACACATAAGTAAAACCGGAGTCCTAACTTCCGAGAAGGATCCCTTCTTTGCTCCTTACCCACCGCACATGTATTGTGTTTTACAGGGAAGGCCATCGGGGCGCCGTGCCGAACCCGCGGTGACTCATAAACAAGGGGCACCGAAGTCGGGTAGGCTTAAAAGGAAAGTGGTCAGGACGGAGACGCCATTGCAGAGGTATGATTAAAAACCTTCTACATAATTATCGTCTTTTAAAATATAACAATATCCATGGTTCCCTGGCATAAAAAGCACTCGCCGGACTGTGTCTAGAGAGCCTGCCAGCCACGCCTCCACCAGACGGACTCCGGGGCCGGACTTAGGGGCGGAGGCCAACGCAGGGACAACGCCGGACGGTCCTCCTATAGAGGATGCGGATAGAATATCCACTACAAACTCCGAAGTGGAGAGCGCCATGAATCGCAGGCGTCGATGGGCTATACTACGCGACCCTAATTTCTCCGAAGAGGCGTTCAATGCCTTCAACTCAGGAGATGCGTACATCTGAGCTGCTCAAGGTGGTCTTGCTAGAGCCATGGACCGGATATATGGGTAAGTAAATATAATAGTTATGTATATCAGTAGCCACTGAGACTTGAAACAGTTGGCACAACTAATTTAAGGATCATTGTATGCATAGGTTCTTACACATAAGAACACCAAATTGTCTCAAGAGCTGGAGGAGTGCAAAGCCCAGCTACGGGCCGCAGTTGACGAAATGGAGGAGTCCAAGAAGGCCTCATTTGGTAATACTTGTCTTGATTGAAAAGAATGTAATGACATGTACCAGTTAGTATTCGGTATGCATGCAAATCTAACAATAGATTCTGCAGACAATCCTAGAGGTAATCCGGAGAGCGTACCGGGGGATGAGCAAGATGCTCAATGACAGCTAGAGGCTGGCGAGCGCGTGCTTACACGGGTTATTTGAGAGAAAAATGATCTCCAGGACGCTAATACCCAGCTGGACATTGAATTAAAAGATGTTCGGGCCCAGCTTGCTGACTCCGTGAAGGAGAATAAGAGGCTTCGACGCGGCATTTTTAGTAAGTGCTCGAACGAACCTTTATACAGTTCAGCGAAGAAACGGGCTAACAGAGTTATGTCTGTAGGTATGCTGACAGGTCGTCCCGAAGAAGAGATGCCCGGATCTGCAGGCGATCTTCTGCAAGAGCTCTCGCAACTGCACGAACAAGTTCGGCAGGTGATGCAGGGTATTGCCCAGGCCTTGTGGCCATCGGCCTCCCTGCCAGGAGTCATGGGGGAGCTTGTAGAGATGCTCAAGGGAGCATGGCGGCGCTTCCGATTATGGAAGATATCGGCCTGCCGGCAAGGTGCAAGGGAAGCCCGGGCCATGGTGAAGACGCGATACACCAAGGTTGACCCGAACCACATGGCCGAGGTCGGGCCTGTAGGGTCAGATGGGAAAGAGATCCCCATTAGTCTGGTATATGACCAGGTAGCACTAGTCGCAAAGTATTGCCAACAGGATTGTAGGCTAGACAGCCAGTTGGATGGTATAGAAGAAGAATTTAGTCAGTCTAAGTGACTTTGTACTTCAAATGACATAGTTTGTCCCTAGCCGGATTGTAAATCATTTGTCATGGCGGACCTTTTCGCTTCAACCTCTGGACCCAACAGTCTGGAGTGTATCCAAGTACCCGCTCAGTTATGTAAACTGGGGTACGCGTGGAAACCAGGTGTAGGGGTCATAAGTGCTTGAACAGACAAGTACCCAACTAGTTATGTTATATTACATGGATAGTAAGAAACATCTTCCAGGGAGAATAGTTCCGTTAGGGGTTCCTTTCCTGGGGTACGCATGCATTTATGTGCATGTTCGAACTGCGAACAGAGACGCAGAATATGAAACACCTGGGGGTTTATATTGTAAATTGGTAAAAAAACATCTTTTGTTCACCGACCGAATATTCCCTTAAGAATGCTAGCTTTCGGCTTCACCCAGTTTGAGGTACACATCCGGCTGACCTGGCAGTAACAATTGCAGAGGTGCTCCCCTTATGCCCTAGCCGAACTAACGGGAACGTAGGGCATAAACACAGGAGCCAGGCAACCCAGCTTGGCCAAAACTTAAGTCATATCGATGCATATAATGGCAAAAAAAAGGTACGTATGGAGAAGCAACACATATGTAGTGGGCGTAAAGCCCGGGATATAATTATATTAAGCTTCTTTATAAGAAGCCCCCAGGTATAATGAGCGCGCATGGCACGTCAAGATTGTGTAGTGAAGACACACTTTAAGCTTTTAAGGCCATAAAGAAAAAGGGAAGAAAGAAAGAAAGAAAGAAAGAAAGCGGATATAACTTTAAAAAAGCGGAGGTAAGGAGACGAATACAGAGTCCGGCACTAGGCATAGAATCTTTGGAGTCTGGCCGCGTTCCATGGGTTTGGCTTGAGTCGATTGTCAGATGCATCAGGAAGACAGTACGCTCCTCCGGTGAGAACTTTATCAATGATGAGGGGACCCTCCCACTTGGGCTTGAGCTGGTCCTTTTTCTTCTCCGGTAGGCGTAGAATGAGTTCGCCAACGTTATAAGTTTTTGCCCGTACTTCTCTGCTTTGATACCTTCGAGCATGTTGCTGATAGAATGCGGAGCGGGCTTTTGCGACGTCACGCTCCTCCTCCAGGGCATCTAAACTGTCCTGCCGATCAAGCTCGGCTTCTCTCTCTTCGTACATGCGCACTCGAGGTGAGTCATGAATGATGTCGCAGGGCAATACCGCCTCTGCGCCGTACACCATAAAAATGGTGTGTATCCGGTAGTGCGATTCAGCGTGGTCCACAGCCCCCATAGTACGGAGTCAAGCTCCTCAACCCAATGCGTATCTGATTCCTTCAAGGATCGCACTAGTCTGGGTTTGATGCCTCTCATAATAAGACCATTTGCTCATTCGAATTGACCGTTTTTTTGGGGGTGATAGACGGAGGCGTAATCGAGCTTGATGCCTATGTTGCCGCACCAAGTTTTCACCTTATCGGCTGTGAAGTTGGAGCCATTGTCGGTGATGATGCTGTGGGGGACACCGTAACGGTGTACGACCCCTGATATGAAGTCTATCACTGGTCCGGATTCGGCCGTTTTAACTGGTTTGGCTTCTATCCATTTGGTGAATTTATCCACCATGACCAACAAGTATTTTTTTTCTTATGGCTTCCTCCTTTAAGGGGTCCAGCCATATCGAGCCCCCAGACCGCAAAGGGCCAAGTTATGGGGATTGTTTGGAGAGCGGTAGGTGGCATATGGCTATGATTCACAAAAAGCTGGCAACCGACGCAATGTTGGACGAGGTCCTATGCGTCTGCTCGTGCTGTTGGCCAGTAGAAACCTGTACGGAAGGCCTTGCTTACAAGGGCCCGAGCTGCAGCGTGGTGGCCGCCGAGTCGAGCATGAATTTCGGCCAAAAGCTGTCGTCCTTCCTCTTCGGAGATGCACCTTTGGAGTACTCCGGTAGCACTTTTCTTATAAAGCTCTCCCTCGTGAACCTTGTAGGCTTTAGAGTGCCGCACAATGCAACGTGCCTCATTTTGGTCCTCAGGGAGTTCTTGCCTATTTAGGTAGGCTAAGAAGGGTTCTGTCCATGGGGCGATGACAGCCATAATCACGTGGGCCGAATGTGTTATTTCGATGGCGGAGCCTCCGATTACGTCAGAGTGTTCGGGATCTGGAGTTGTGGTCGGATCCAGACTGTTATTGCCGGTCTCCCCTTCCCACACCACGGATGGCTTGAACAGCCTTTCCAAGAAGATATTAGGTGGGACGGGGTCGCGCTTAGCGTCGATGTGGGCGAGGATATCCGCCGCTTGATTGTTTTCTCGGACCACATGGTGGAATTCGAACCCCTCGAACCGAGCTGACATTTTGAGGACGGCATTGCGGTAAGCCGCCATTTTTGGGTCCTTGGCGTCAAAGTCTCCATTTATCTGAGATATTGCAAGGTTCGAATCCCCACGCACTTCTAGGCATTGAATGCCCATGGAGACTGCCATCCGAAGACCATGCAACAGAGCCTCGTATTCGGCTGCATTGGTGGAGTCTGTGTATAATATTTGGAGTGCGTATTGGACGGTGTCTCCGGTGGGGGATGTCAGGACAACGCCTGCTCCCAGACCAGCCAGCATCTTAGAGCCGTCAAAGTTCATGATCCAATTGGAGTACGCGTCGTACTCTTTGGGAAGTTCGGCTTCTGTCCATTCGACGACGAAGTCAGTCAGTACTTGGGACTTAATGGCTCGCCGTGGTTTGTATATGATTTCGAACGGGAGGAGCTCGATAGCCCACTTAGCAATCTGGTCCGTGGCATCGCGGTTATTTATTATATCGTTGAGTGGTACTTCAGAGGCCACCGTGGTTGAACACTCTTGAAAGTAGTGTCATAGTTTCTGGGATGCCATGAAGACCGCGTATGCTATCTTTTGATAATGTGAGTACCGTGACTTGCATGGAGTGAGGGTAGTGGATACGTAGTATACCGACTTTTGAAGCGGGAACTTATGTCCGTCCGTCTCTCATTCGATGACGAGCACTGCGCTTACAACCTGGTGTGTTGCAGCTATATAACAGCATGGGTTCGCCAATATTTGGCGCGGCCAGGATTGGATTGCTGGCCAAGAGGGCTTTTATTTCTTCCAGTCCATCCATAGCCGCATCCGTCCACTCGAAGTTTTGGTGCGTCGAAGAAGGCGATAAAGAGGTAGTGCCTTTTCTCCCAATCGGGAGATAAAGCGGCTTAGGGCAGCCATGCATCCAGTCAATTTCTGAATTTGCTTGAGGTCTGTTGGGGTAGCCAACTGTGACAGAGCTCGGATTTTCGTCAGATTTGCTTCAGTTCCTCTATTGGAAACGATGAAGCCCAAGAGCTTTCTGGCAGGCACGTCGAAAACGCATTTTTCGGATTGAGCTTGATGTCATATGTTCAGAGATTGTCGAACGTAAGCCTCAAGTCGTCTATTAAAGATTTGACGTGTCTGGTTTTGATGACCACATCATGTACGTATGCCTCCACCGTTTTGCCGATTTGTGTTTCCAGGCATGTCTGAATCATGCGTTGATAGGTTGCACTGGCGTTTTTGAGCCCAAAAGCCATGGTGTTAAAACAGAAGGGGCCGTATGGACTGATGAATGCCGTTACGGCTTGATCGGACTCTGCCATCTTGATTTGATGATATCCAGAGTATGCATCGAGGAAGCACAATGAGTCATGTCCTGCGGTGGCGTCGATGATTTGACCGATGTGGGGGAGGGGTAAGGGATCCTTGGGGCAAGCCTTATTGAGGTCCTTGAAATCGACACATAGGCGCCAGGATTTGTCCTTCTTTGTTACCATCACCAGGTTTGCTAGCCAGTCCAGATGTTTTATTTCTCTGATGAATCCTGCCTCGAGTAACTTGGCTAGCTCCTCTCCCATGGCTTGTCACTTAGGTTCTGAAAAACGCCGAAGAGTCTGCTTGACCGGCTTGTATCCCTTTAGTATGTTTAGGCTATGCTCGGCCAGCCTGCGTGGGATACCTGGTAGGTCTGAAGGATGCCGGGCGAAGATGTCCCAATTCTCGCGCAAGAACTCTCGCAGTGCGGCGTCTATTGTGGGGTTCAGCTGTGCCCCGATGGATGCTGTTTTTGTAGGGTCCGTAGGGTGGACCTAGAATTTGACTATTTTGTCCGCTGGTTTGAAAGAGGTGGACTTGGGTCGTTTGTCGAGTATCACGTCATCCCTGTCCACTATGGAGCGCAACACAGTTAGTTCCTCGTCCGCAAGGGCTTCGGATAATGCCTCAAGGGCCAGTGCGGCGGTTTTATTTTCGGCGCGAAGTGCTACATCCGGATCACTAGCTAGAGTGATTATTCCATTTGGCCCGGGCATCTTGAGCTTCATGTACCCGTAATGGGGTATAGCTTGGAAGCTCGTGAATGCATCCCGCCCTAAAAGGGCGTGGTATCCGCTACTGAACGGGGCCACTTGGAATGTGATTTATTTGGACCTATAATTATCCGGCGTGCCGAATACCACATCTAGTGTGATTTTTCCCGCACATCATGCCTCCCGACTAGGGATGATTCCTCTGAAGGTCATGCTACTTTGCTCAATGCGGCTCTTGTCTATTTCCATTTTGTTAAGAGTTTCCTCATAGATGAGGTTTAATCTGCTGCCACCGGCCATGAGCACTTTAGTAAGCCGGAAGCCGTCCACAATTGGACGAAGGACCAAAGCGGCTGGTGCTTGGACTATTCGAAATTGAGGTTCATCACTAGCATTGAAGGTTATGGCCGTGTCATTCCATGGATTTATGCTCCGAGGCTACGGAGTGCTCGCTTGCGCCTATTATTTGAGGCGAAAGTCTTGAAGACTGCCAATACTCTATTGTTATTTTCCACGGGATGGTGCTCTGCGGTATTGTTGATGAGGAGATCCTCGCCGCTCTTGGCCACCTGCCGGAGTATCCAACATCCTCTAAGGCTGTGTGTTGGTGTGGTATCTGGTGTACTGTGAATTTTGCATGGCCCGTTGAGCCATCCCTCCAATACGGTTCCACGCCCTGTAGTGGGCTTTGGTTTCTTTGTAATTGGATCAGGTGACTTGTGAGAGTGCACCCTTTTTGTTCAGACGAGGGGTTTAGTGAGAGCCGGAGGATCCCAGAATTTGTTTGGGTTTTCTAGGCGCTTTCCATCACACAGTACTTCTGTACTATGGCCGCCAAGTCAGCGAAATGTGCTATGTCATGGCGACTTATGGCGTTGAGGATTCCCCTGTCCGTGCAATTTTTGCAAAAGAATGAAATTGCGTCTTCCTTGCGACAGTCCTTGACCTTGCTCATTACAAGGAGGAATCTGGCCCAGAAGTGATGTACTATCTCTTGGGGCTCTTGTCTAATGTGGGAAAGATCACTTGTATCTGGGTGGGTGGGTAGATTTAGGTCCAAACCCTGACCCGATCTGAGACCCAGGGGCAGAGGGGCTTCCGAGCTTGGCAGTTCAGGCTCCGGGATGTTGCCCAATTTTTTGGCCCGCTGTCCGATTCTAGGTTCGGGGCTTCGGCCATGTCCTCCCGTAGACGTGTATCTGTCTCAGAGAGCTCGGGAATCCGGACATAGTTCGTCCTCAAAATAGAGGAAGAATCACTGCATTGCTCCTCCACCACCGCTATCTGATGGGTGACCGGTGGAGAGTTAATCTCCCTTTGGTCGGGTTTAAGCCTGATCCGATCATAGTCCATAGCGACTCCCAGGGCAGCGATGCAATCCAGAGCTGGTTCAGGGAGGAGAGCTCCATTGGATCCATCTGCTAGGTGAATTCCGAGCTGACGTGGAGGCTGTTTTTGATGACCTGAGAAGTCATCATCGGTGCGGCGGCCGAACGGGCGGTCATAACGAAGCCGCCTAGTCGGAGAGTTTGGCCTACAGCCAGGGCTCCCCCAGAGGTGATGTTGTCCTTGACAACAAGGCGAGTCATCAAGCCTTACTGTGACGGCACAGTGGAACTCTCAATGAAAGCACCAATATCGGTGTCAAAACCGGCGGATCTCGGGTAGGGGGTCCCGAACTATGCGACTAAGGCTAATGGTAACAGGAGGCGGGGGACACAATGTTTACCCAGGTTCGGGCCATCTGGATGGAGGTAATACCGTACTTCCTGCTTGATTGATCTTGATGATATGAGTATTACAAGAGTTGATCTACCACGAGATTGTAGAGGCTAAACCCTAGAAGCTAGCCTATGATTATGATTGTTCTTGCCCTACAGACTAGACCCTCCAGTTTATATAGACACCAGAGGGGGCTAGGGTTACATAGAGTCAGTTACAGAGAAGGAGATCTACATATCCAAATTGCCAAGATTGCCTTCCACGCAAAGGAGAGTCCCACCCAGACACGGGACAAAGTCTTCAATCTTGTATCTTCATAGTCCAACAGTCCGGCCAAAGTATATAGTCTGACTGTCCGTGGACCCCCCAATCCAGGACTCCCTCAGAGGGTCCCTTCATCATCGACGAAGTTCTCACTAGAGGAGCGTACCGCTTGCGTGATGCGTCAGACAATCGACTAGAGTTGAATCCCTGGAACGCGGCCAGACTCCGAAGATTCTATGCCTAGCGCCAACTCTTTGTTCGTCTCCTTCCTCTTATTGTTTTCATCATTCTTTCTCTCTTTTCGTTTTTTCTCTTTAGCCTTAAAGGCTTTCGTGCGGTTAGACCGTGCACCCCCGACGCATACATCTTAAAGTATGTACGTCTATCATACCTGGGGGCTTCTTGGACAAAAGCTTGCTATTTCTATTTTCCGAGCATAAAGCTCAACACATATGCGTTTTCTCCCATATGTACCTTTTCTTTTCCATTATATGCATCGATATAACTTAAGTTTTGGCCAAGATGGGTTGCCTGGCTCATGTGCTTATGCCCTACGTTCCCGTTAGTTCGGCTAGGGCATAAAGGGAGCACCTCCGCGATTGTTACTGCCGGGTCATCCGAATGTGTACCTCAGATTGGGTGAAGCCGAAAGCTAGCATTCTTAAGGGAATATTCAGTCGGTGAACTAAAGATGTTTTTGCACTCGCTCCATTATGAACCCGCAGAAGTTATACACACTGTGATTTTTTCATCACAGTCCGGACATGCACATAGATGCATGCACACCCGGGGAAAGGAACCCTTAACGGAACTATTCTCTCTGGAAGGTGTTTCTTACCATCTCAATGTAATATAACATAACTAGCCGGATACAACTTGTCTGTTCAAGCACCTATGACCCCTATGCCTGGTTTCCACGCATACCCCGGTTTATTTTGCCGCTCAGGTATTTGGAAACACTCCGCACCTTCGGGTCGAGAGATCGAAGCGAAAAGGTCAGCCATGACAATTGTTTTACAATCCAGCTAGAAGGAAAATACATAGTCACTTAGGACTTAAAAACTTCCTCCTCTATACCATCCAACAGGCGGTCTAATTTACAATCCTTTTGGGAGTATCTAGCAGCCACCTCTACTTGGCCATATACTAAACTAACGGGAATTTCTTCCCCATTTGACCCTAGCGGTCCGACCTGGGCCATGTGATTCGGACCCAGCTTGGTATATCGTGTTTTTACCATGGCCCAGGCCTCTCGCACACCCTCTCGGCAGGTCGATATCTTCCATAGTCGGATATGCCGCCACGCTCCCTTGAACAGCTCTACAAGCTTCTCCATACTCCCTGGAGGGGAGTCGGATGGCCATAAGGCCTTGGCTACACTCTGCATTGCCTGCCGAGCTTGCTCGTGCAACTGCGACAGCCTTTGCAGAAGATCACTCGATGATCCGGACACCTCCTCTTCGGGACGGCCCGTCAATATACCTGCAATCACAGCTATATGAGCTACTTTTACTTCCAAACTGTTATAAGGTAAATACGGCCACATACTAAATATGCTGCCTTGCAGTTTTTTGTTCTCCTTCACGGAGTCGACTAGTTGGGCCCGCACATTCTTCAGGTCTTCGCCCAGCTGGGTGTTTGCATCTTGGAGTTTGTTTTTCTCCTGTCTGACAAGGGTCAAAACCCGCTCGCCTGCGGCATGTAGTCTTTTCGACTCTTTTTCCTACAATTGATCCGGTGATCCTGTTATGAGATAAAGCCGCAGTGTTAACACGGTCACTATGCAATAACTATTTTTTGATGGAGGGAAATGTCACCAGAAGACGCCGCTTTGGATTTTTCCAATTCGGCGGTCACTGCGTTTAACCGCGCCCGGCACTTTTTTAGCTCTTGGGCTAGCACTTGTTCTTCTCCGACAGAACCTGGTCATGCAGTGACACTCAAATCAGTTGTCCCAACTACTTTAAGTCTTGGGGGCTACTGGCATACGGTTATCATACTGAGACACAGTAAACTTACCTGCACATCTTTTAAATGCTGCTTTGTGGCTCTGCTAAGCCCATCTCGAGCAGCTCGGATGTATGCCTCAGCCGAGCTGAAGGCATTAAACGCCTCTTCCGAAAAGCGGGGGTCTCGTAAAATGGCCCTCCAGTACTGATGATTCATGGCGCTCTCCACTTCCGAGTTGGTAACGAACATATTTTTAAAGACCTCGGCCGAAGGCCAGTCTGGCGTCACTCCCATATCGGCCCCCGTCCCCTTGGCTGAGGCTGGATCCTGGCTGCCGGGAGTATTACTGACCGGACCCATGGACATAGTCTGGCGGACTCTTTTCCTGATACAGGACGAACATGAAAGTCATGGTTGGATACGACTGCTACCTCTTGAGCATGAGGAAAGGGTGATGCAGCAAAGTAGCGTAAGTATTTCCCTTAGTTTTTGAGACCCAAGGTATCAATCTAGTAGGAGGCCACACGCAAGTCCCTCGTACCTACACAAACAAATAAGAACCTTGCAACCAACACGATAAAGGGGTTGTTAATCCCTTGATGGCCACTTGCAAAAGTGAGATCTGATAGAGATGATAAGATAATATTTTTGGTATTTTTATGATAAATATTAACAGTAAAGATAGCAAAATAAACGGCGCCAGAAATAGCTCGTTGACGGGAGATTAATATGATGGAAAATAGACCTGGGGGCCATAGGTTTCACTAGTGGCTTCTCTCAAGATAGCATAAGTATTACGGTGGGTAACCAAATTACTGTCGAGCAATTGATAGAATTGAGCATAGTTATGAGAATATCTAGGTATGATCATGTATATAGGCATCACGTCTGTGACAAGTAGACCGACTCCTCCCTGCATCTACTACTATATTACTCCACACATCGACCGTTATCCAGCATGCATCTAGAGTATTCAGTTCATAAGAATGGAGTAACGCTTTAAGCAAGATGACATGATGTAGAGGGATAAACTCATGCAATATGATATAAACCCATCTTTTTATCCTCGATGGCAACAATACAATATGTGTCGTTTCCCCTACTGTCACTGGGATCGAGCACCGCAAGATTGAACCCAAAGCTAAGCACTTCTCCCATTGCAAGAAACATCAATCTAGTATGCCAAACCAAACTGATAATTCGAAGAGACTTGCAAAGATAACCAATCATACATAAAAGAATTGTGACACTCCAAAATTTTAATTTGGTCTTTATCAAAAACTTTGTGGTTTTCTTTGAAAAGAGGCCATTTAAATTTTTCTTTCAGAAAACCTTCCTCTTAAAAGCTTCCTTTGCTTTGGCAAGGATTTTATTTTTTTTCAAACATTGGTGTTTGAATCTTTTGAAACTTCTCTCTGTTGGTTTCCTCTCAAATTTATTTTGGGAGTTTAATCTTTTTCTTTTAAAATGAAACTCTATGAAAAACTTGGGATTTTCATATCTTGGAACCACCCATGACTTGGCATTTTGCCATGTGGTAAAACCCCTCCAAAACCTCCCCTACACCTTGTGATCAACCTAAGTTCTCTGTCCCAACTAATCCAAACAAGTTTTGGATTTTATTCTAATTATTTTCCTCTCAAATCAATTCTGAAAATTATTTGGAGCCTGAGTGATTTTCAAAGCAAGTACCCTATTGCATTTGAGTTTTGACCTCAAACCAACTCTCCTGGATAGTCCTTTGTACCCACAACCCAGAACCATCTTGATCCACTCCTCCTCTTTTCAAATTTTTCAAAATTCAGTCTCTGCAAGTTTGGACCAGATTTGCCAAATTTGGTGAAATTCATATCTACACTCCTCCAAAAATTCCACCAAAAATCATGCAGCCTACTGGAGCAATGAGAAGCCACTCCACCAAAGATCAGCTCAAGGAAAAATCCCTAGATGCCAAAAGCATTCTGTCGAACACCTGAGCTGCACTGTTATTTGCATTTTCAGTAAAGTTCAGTAAAATTCAGTTTTTACAGTGTCGTTTTCTTCAGAGTTCAGTCACAAGCTCACAGTGCGCTTGGCTCGATGCTCGTAGCCCCTCCCTCTTGTCCGGAGCTTCACACGCGTTCGTGGAGCCTTCCTGGCGTCGGTGGCGCGCTGGCCCGCCCTCGCCGGCGTCTTCTGCGGCGTCGGGACCTCCCGTGGCGGCCGACAGAAGGCACACCACGGCAGAACGCCGTTCAGCGCCACCCAAAGCCCCCTGGCTCTCCGCGTGTCCCTGCCATGCCAGCGCACGCCCGTGGCACCGTTGTCGTGGCACGGCAAGCACGGAACGTGCTCCCTGCCGCCGACGGGCCGCGCCACCCCCGTTCCATCGAGCTCGCCCATAGCACCAAATCCCAGCCCGTTTAGCACCTAAATGGGACCGGTGGACCTCAACGATGATGCCCAAGCCCCTAATCCCACTCCACACCCACGGCACCGCCGTAATCACTCGCCGGAGATCCCCGCTCATGGCAACCGCCTCGGGCCGCCTATAAAAAGGGCCCCCGAGCTCACCCTCGTGCACGCATCATCACCACTCCTCACCAACGCCACGCCAGGCCACTAGGAGGTCCTCGAGGAGGTCTCCTCCCCCAACTCCGGCCGCCCCGATCCGCCTCGGCCTCCACCACGATTCGCTCCGGTGAGGCCATCTCCGGTGCCCAAACCCCGTCCGTTACCCCCTCTAGCTACCAGAAGCCTAACCCCCTCTTCAATTTGACCTCTGCAGCCCTCTCCGACGAGTCCCTCGACCACCCGAGCCGCCGTCCGCCGAAGCAAAGCTCGCCGTCGACGTGGTACTCGCCGGCGACCACCACCACCACCAACCGACGCGGAATGGCGCCCTGAGCACGAAGGTACCCTCCGATCCCCCTGCTTCGCCGTGGATCGCCGCCGGCGACCACCGCGGCTCTCGGGCGCCGACGAGCTTCGTTTTACTTTTTGTTTGAAAGTTCAAACCTGACAGGTGGGACCCCACCGTCAGCCTCTCTGCCCTCTCTATTGAATCGTTTTCTGGAAGTGCCTTCGGGCAAAATACGTTTTCCCTTTTGGGCTGGCGTAGTTTCTGTCGAAGCGTTTTCTGTTTTTATAAGCTAGCCCCTGGAAACTTTATATTTCATTACAGATGAGTCCCTGGGCAAAAACCTTTATAACTTTTAATCAGAAAAGTATTTTTGATTGATTCTTTTTCTGCTCTCTTTAAAATTTTGTCTAGTTTTTTATCAGATTTATTTGAAAAATATTTGGTATACTTTTTGTGCACTCCTTGGTATTTACGATAGCGCATATATTTTCTTTAAACCGTAGATACCGAAGGAGGTGACGGAGCCGCGAACTTCACCGAGCTAGGCTCCGACTACTCTGAACCAGGCAAGCATGTTTGAACTTTTGATATGATGAGTGTCTTGGCATGTTTTGCATTTAGTTAGTTTCATGGCATGTTGAGAAGCATATCGATGAACGTTATTTTATGCGATAATGAGGTAAGTGAGTTCGATGATCCATAAGTGGTGGATGTGAGTATGAATGGCCATGTGTTGGCATGAGGATGGGTGAGATGGCAGTGTTCTAGCATGCCAGTCTTATGCCAGACTATGTGACTTCAGTGTCAAACCGTATCGGTCCAGTTCCTCTCATTTCCTTCCCTGTACTACCACATGTTTTCCGCAAGGAATATGGTTTAGTAAGTTGCAAACCGCTTTTCTGGTACACACCAAAAAGGAGAGGCCCTGATGATGGTTCCATGGCCCTGGATTAAAGCCAGTCATCCGGTCAGGGGGCATGGGTGTTTCCGGTTGGGACCGAGAGGGGGGCACCCCTTAGAGCGCGCGTATATAAATTTGATCCCATGCTATTCGAGATTGTGATCTCCCCGTCTCAAAGGTTTTTCTTGGACGATGTCTAGGGTGATTCCTAGCATCGAGAGGTAGGATGGGTGTGTACTGGTTAGCTATGTTTTCTTCCGAAATACCGTAAACGGAACTAGTCCTTCGTGACTACGGAAATCCGTTGGCTGTGGGAAAAATTTTGTACAAACTCTGCAGAGTCATATATTCCTCCAAATCATCTATTCCATGTCCAAATTCGTATTATCTTATCCTAATCAAATGTCAGTTTTGATGGCAGAGACTCCGGTGATTCGCATGAGTGCTAATTCCGGTTAAATGATTATTCCTGTGGATGGACTAACCCATTTATTCTCATGGATTAAATGTTTATTATGAGTATATTTACTTGTGAATAAAAGCCCTTTCTGCGATGTCGCTCAGACGTCCGACTGTGGCATTGTTGTATTTTACTTTCCTTTCAAGCCCTTTCTGTGATGTCGCCCCGACGTCCGACTGTGGCATTTCTTTTCAAGCCCTTTCTGTGATGTCGCCCCGACGTCCGACTGTGGCATTTCTTTTCAAGCCCTTTCTGTGATGTCGCCCCGACGTCCGACTGTGGCATTTCTTTTCAAGCC
>NC_041389.1:136344270-136415982 GCF_002162155.2 Triticum dicoccoides
AGCCCTTTCTGCGATGTCGCTCAGACGTCCGACTGTGGCATTGTTGTATTTTACTTTCCTTTCAAGCCCTTTCTGTGATGTCGCCCCGACGTCCGACTGTGGCATTTCTTTTCAAGCCCTTTCTGTGATGTCGCCCCGACGTCCGACTGTGGCATTTCTTTTAAAGCCCTTTCTGCGATGTCGCCCCGACGTCCGACCGTGGCATTTCTTTTAAAGCCCTTTCTGTGATGTCGCCCCGACATCCGACTGTGGTATTTCTTTTAAAGCCCTTTTTGTGGTGTCGCTAAGACGCCCGACTGTGGCATCATTTCCTTATATTTATTTGTTCACCTTTCGAGGCGTCGCTTCAGACACCCGATCGGTAGTTATTTATGCTCTGTTGGGATTTCAGGCGGACTACCGCCGTTTCCCTTTTACTTACCTTGTTATGCAAATTTTTGAATGTACATTGGTGAATTATTCATGATGCATCCATGCATGCATTTGTTATATCTTACGTCCGAACTGTCTTGCGAGTACTTTCAAAGTACTCACTGGCTTGTTGATTTGGCCAGATGCTGACGAAGGCGATCTCATGGATGAAGAGTTTGATAGCGAGTCCGACACTTAGAGGAGTCCCAGTCAGTCTCGTGCGACCCTGGATTTGGTCACTGTTTTATATCCGCTTCCGCTACCAAATAAATTCATCGAGTCTCACCTCGACGCTCGATGAGATGACAGACTTAGAGTCTTGTATTTCTCTCCCCGCTGTGTTTCTCCACCACCGCCCTATCCTCGAGTCAGTAGTATGCCTCCACACCACTGTGTCATGTCCGCCATTATGTATAATTATTGGTGTGCTTGTAATAATTTGGTTGAGCAACCGTAGTTCGACCCTGTAATATATTTTATGCTATGGCTTATCGTATCAAGAATTTGTCTACCAGTGAGGAGGATTTTTTCTCATACTGGACTCAAAAGATTGGTTTCTCAATAAATATTTTTATTGGAAAACCGGTCGTGACAAGCTTGGTACCAGAGCCAGGCTGATTGTAGGAAGCCACTAGGTGCTATCGCTAATTGGTTATTAGTATGATAGAGCTAATTTATATTTTTGCAATTGTAGTCATTTTCTGTCAGTCAGCATAAATTTATGATCTGACCATGCAGAATTTTTGCCTACTTTTGTAGATGGCCGACAACAGCTGCGAGTCTCAGACCTTCGCCAACATGCCCGATGGGTTCGTCAAGCTTCTTTCTTTCATCGTTCAGGTCGCGATGGGGCCATCCGTGCGCCCAGTCTTCACACTCTGCCAGCACCGAGTCAACGACAGTCTGACCATGCACCAGGCCGCGGTGCAGTTCAAGGGAGGGCGTGGTGAGTTACGCCGCTTCCGGTTCGTGGGAAGAGCCATGCCTACGGAGAGGCATGCTATGCAGATGGCAGCCCACGAGGCGATAGCTCGTCTCAGGGATGTCCTCCCCGTGATGAAGACTCGTCGTTACCGTTATCTTCCGTGCCATGTGCCTTACACCTGTCACTACGCATACTCCTGCCCTAGAGGAGAACGAGACGAGGCTTTTGAGATGCTCATTGAGTATCTCCGGGCCCTGGAGGCAGCCTTCGACAACCTGGTGGACGACTTCGTAGCTACCCGCATGGACTCAGTTCATGGCTGTGCTGCCAACAGGAGGGAGCTCCTACCCATCGCACCGCCACTGACTTTTGTCTCGTCATCAGCATCTTTTACGTCTACTCGTCGCCTGCCTTCTACCGAAGAATTCAACCAAGTCATTGCACCCACTTCAGCGTGCACTGCACCACCCTTCACGCCCACTCCTGTACGTGTTGCTCCGCCCCTGGCAACCGCTCCGTCCACTCTGCGCAACACTACACGTATGGAGCCCATTAGCGAGGAGGAAGTCAAGTGCCCAACCTCGCTACGCCTCGCCCTCGGTAGGGCAAAGGAGGTCGTCAACATCTCTGCCTGAGTATGCTTAGCTGCCATGTAATGTACCGCTTTGTAAGATATGTACATAGGTTGTGAGAAGTAGCCTGTTTGCGCATCATATAGGATCTGGAGAAGTGCACTAGCCTAAATAACATGTCAGGATTTTGTACGCATGTCCTGAGTGATGTATTGTATAATTACCACCCGCGTGTAAGATATGTAATGAGCAGTCCTTCTCCGTGCGCAAGTCGATTTGTTTTTCTTAAGTAAGCTGAGTTATTTAATTTTATTTGCCAGCTTTATGCATTTATGGATTTGTTTTTGCGACTCTTTCCGCTTTTCTTATCGGTCTTACAAAAATATCCCCAGAGTGAAAAATGTCTCGTCCTTGGACTCGCTCCATGCCAATTCCACCAGAGGAAAATTATGATGCACCACCCAGCAACGAGTTCACTCAGGGACAATCAAGCCAACAGGGCAGTGAATCGGCACTTTCACAAATGTGCCGCCTTTATGAGCAGAGTCAGCAACAACATCGGGAAATGATGAACCAAGTCATCAACATGGGAAATCACCATGGACAGTATCAGCAACATTCCAAGTTATCTGAGCTGCAGAAGACACGTCCTCAAATATTTTCTCACACTGACAAACCTCTTGAAGCCGAGGACTGGCTTCGAGATATGGAGAGAAAATTAATTATTGCAAAATGTTCAGACCCCGAGAAGGTATTATATGCTCCACACTATCTCACAGGAGCAGCCGCATCGTGGTGGGAGAATTTTCTGCACATGCATCCCAACGAAAATGACATAACCTGGGATGATTTCAAGGAAGGTTTCCGTGGTGCACACATTCCTAAGAGTATTATGAAAATCAAGAAGAGAGAGTTCGATGACCTCAAACAAAGGAACATGACAGTGTCAGATTACAACAGTCAATTTACTCTATTGTCCCGCTACGCCAATGAAGAGCGTATGACTGAAATCAAGAAGATGGAGAAATTCCTTGACGGTCTGGCGCCCGCACTTAAATGCCAACTGGTCGTGCACACTTTTCCTGATTTTAAAACACTGGTGGACAAAGCCATTACTCTGGAAAATGAGAGACGCAGTCTGGAAGACATCCGCAAGCGAAAAAGGGACCAGATAAATCATGCTCGCAATCACCGAAGCAAGACAGCTTTTCAAAAGGGTGGGACACACACAAATCCTCATCCAATGTCTCACGCCCAATCAAGAATTTTCATGCAAGGGACAAGGAATTCACCTATCGCCCCGGCGTTACTTGTTACGCTTGTGGAGAAGAAGGGCACTATGCCAAACAGTGCCCCAAGCCAAGGAATTCAACCCCAAAGCCAAACAACGGCGGCAACAATTCCGCGCCCAAGCGAAACAATTTCAATCCCAACAATAACCACAGGAAGGGTCATCTGAATCACGTAACCAAAGAGGAGGCACAAAATGCTCCGGATATCGTACTCGGTACGTTTCCTGTCAACACAATACCTGCAATGGTTTTGTTTGATTCTGGAGCTTCTCACTCTTTCATTTCGAAAAATTTTGCTTTGCAAAATAATTTTTCGATGCTTCCTTTGGAGAAATCCATGATCATCAAGTCCCCTGGGATTCAGCAAGTTACTCAGAATTACTGTCAGAATGTGGTTATTGAGTTTGAAGGATTGGAGTTTCACGCAAATCTTATTGTGTTGGAAAATAAAGGACTGGATGTCATCCTAGGAATGGATTGGCTAACCACCAATAAGGGTTTTATCGACTGTTTCAACAGGACCGTAATTCTCACACACCACCAAGGGAAGACAATAAGAGTATCAGCCAAGGAAGGAAAAATACCCCGGCAACCGAGATTAAATAAGGTGGACGTTTCTGAGCTAAACAAGGTTCCAGTAGTGTGTGAATTTCCAGATGTATTCCCTGAAGAATTACCAGGCATGCCACCAGACCGGGAAATAGAATTCCGCATTGAGCTAGCACCAGGAACCACCCCCATATACAAGAAACCATATAGAATGGCACCATCCGAGTTAATCGAGTTGAAGAAGCAAATAAAGGAATTACTGGAAAAAGGATACATTCAAGCCAGCTCCTCACCTTGGGGATCACCAATTTTATTTGCCAAAAAGAAGGATGGAACACTGAGATTGTGTATTAACTATCGAGCACTTAACATGGTCACAGTCAAAAACAAATACCCGATGCCAAGGATAAACGATTTGTTTGATCAACTCGCTCAGGCCAAGGTATTCTCAAAAATTGACTTAAGGTCAGGATACCATCAATTGAAGGTACGAACGGAAGATATCCCCAAAACAGCCTTCACCTCCAGATATGGACTGTACGAGTTCACAGTGATGCCATTTGGATTAACTAACGCCCCAGCATATTTTGTTCACCTTATGAACAAAGTATTTATGAAGTTTATGGACAAGTTCGTCGTGGTATTCATCGACGATATTCTGATATACTCCAAGACAACAGAAGAGCACGCAGAACATCTCAGGATTGTGCTAGGAGAGCTAAGAAAACACCAATTGTATGCCAAGTTCAGCAAGTGCGAATTTTGGCTAAGACAAGTAGGCTTTCTAGGCCACGTACTGACCCAAGACGGTATCGCAGTGGACCCAGAGAAAGTCAAGGCCGTACTTGGCTGGAAGTCACCAGCCAGCGTAACAGACATACGGAGTTTCTTGGGAATGGCAGGATATTACCGCAGATTTATTGAAGGATTTTCCACCATAGCCAAGCCTATGACACAGTTGCTCAAGAAAGATAAGAAGTTTGAATGGACAGAAGCCTGCGAGAAAAGTTTCCAAGAGCTAAAGCGGAAGTTAACGACAGCACCGGTATTAATTGTACCGACATACACAAGAATTTTGAAGTATATTGTGACGCGTCCAGAAAGGGTCTCGGATGCGTATTGATGCAGGAAGGCAAGGTTGTCGCCTACGCTTCAAGGCAACTTCGCAAGCATGAGGAAAATTATCCCACTCATGACTTAGAAATGGCAGCAGTTATTCATGCACTCAAGGAATGGAGGCATTTCTTACTTGGGAATCGATGTGAAATATATACGGATCACAAAAGTCTCAAATATATTTTCACGCAGCCAGAACTAAATTTACGGCAACGACGTTGGTTGGAGTTGGTAAAGGATTATGATGTTGGTATCCATTACCATCCAGGGAAAGCAAATGTAGTGGCCGATGCCCTTAGTCGGAACCCCAGCTCCGCCCAAAACAATCTGCACAGCTTGAGGCTCGAATTCCAACAAGAATTTGCCAAGCTCAACTTGATAATGGTAGCAGAAGGCACCATATCAAAATTGGAAATACAACCCAACCTTGTGGAGAGAATTAAAGAAGCTCAGCCCGGTCACACCAGCATCGAAGGCATCAAAAGAAAGTTGAGTATGGGCAAGGCCTCGGAATTCGTCATAGACAATGAAGGAATACTATGGTACGGAGGAAGGCTCTGCGTACCAAACATAGAAGACCTTAAGCAACAAATTTTAGCTGAAGCACACACCACTCCATATTCAATCCACCCTGGAGGAACCAAAATGTATAAGGATATTCAGGAAAGATTTTGGTGGCACGGTATGTAGAGGGACATAGCCACCTTCATTGCATGTTGCGACTCATGTCAACGCATAAAAGCTGAGCATCAGAGACCAACCGGACTACTGCAACCGAACAAAATACCTGAGTGGAAATGGGATGAAATAGGGATGGATTTTATTGTCGGACTACCTCGGTCACGACACGGGAATGATGCCATATGGGTCATCACCGATAGATTAACCAAAGTGGCACACTTTATTCCAATAAAGACGACCCACACCACTCAGAGGCTTACCAGGATTTATCTTTCCCGCATAGTTTGTCTGCACGGTGTCCCGAAGACTATAATATCCGACAGAGGCACTCAGTTCGTCTCAAGATTTTGGGAGCATTTACAACAGGCTCTGGGAACCCAACTAGCCTTCAGTACCGCATACCACCCACAGACTGATGGACAGACTGAACGCGTAAACCAAATTTTAGAAGACATGCTGAGAGCATGTGTCCTCACATATGGAACCAGTTGGGAAGAAAGCCTGCCATACGCCGAGTTCGCGTATAACAATAGCTACCAGGCCAGCCTACAAATGGCACCATTTGAGGCTTTATACGGACGAAGATGTCGTACCCCATTAAATTGGTCAGAGACCGGAGACAGCCGCATCTTCGGACCAGATATGCTCAGAGAAGCCGAGGAAAAGGTCAAGCTAATCAGAGACCGACTTAAGACCGCTCAAAGTTGACAGAAGAGTTATTATGATCAGAAACATCGTAGGGTCAGCTTCGAACCCGGTGAGTTCGTATACCTGAGAGTATCCCCTATGAGAGGACTGCAACGGTTTAAGATTAAAGGAAAGTTAGCACCAAGATTCATTGGACCATTCTGCATAGTGGCACGAAGAGGCACTGTAACCTACCAGCTAGACTTACCCGAAGACTTGTCCGACATTCGCGACGTGTTCCACGTCTCTCAATTAAGGAAGTGCGTAAGCAACCCAGAGAAACAAGTATCCTATGAAAACATTGACGTGCAGCCAGACCTCACTTATCGGGAACGTCCCGTAAGAATATTAGAGGAGTCTGAAAGGAGGACCCGACAAAACACCATCAAGTTTTTCAAAGTCCAGTGGAGCAATCACACCGACAGTGAAGCAACTTGGGAAAGCGAGGATTTTCTTCGGACAGAGCATCCACACTTATTTAAGGATCAGCTGAAATCTCGGGGACGAGATTTTTCCTAAGGGGCTAGGTGTTGTGACACTCCAAAATTTTAATTTGGTCTTTATCAAAAACTTTGTGGTTTTCTTTGAAAAGAGGCCATTCAAATTTTTCTTTCAGAAAACCTTCCTCTTAAAAGCTTCCTTTGCTTTGGCAAGGATTTTTTTTTCAAACATTGGTGTTTGAATCTTTTGAAACTTCTCTCTGTTGGTTTCCTCTCAAACTTATTTTGGGAGTTTAATCTTTTTCTTTTAAAATGAAACTCTATGAAAAACTTGGGATTTTCATATCTTGGAACCACCCATGACTTGGCATTTTGCCATGTGGTAAAACCCCTCCAAAACCTCCCCTACACCTTGTGATCAACCTAAGTTCTCTGTCCCAACTAATCCAAACAAGTTTTGGATTTTATTCTAATTATTTTTCCTCTCAAATCAATTCTGAAAATTATTTGGAGCCTGAGTGATTTTCAAAGCAAGTACCCTATTGCATTTGAGTTTTGACCTCAAACCAACTCTCCTGGATAGTCCTTTGTACCCACAACCCAGAACCATCTTGATCCACTCCTCCTCTTTTCAAATTTTTCAAAATTCAGTCTCTGCAAGTTTGGACTAGATTTGCCAAATTTGGTGAAATTCATATCTACACTCCTCCAAAAATTCCACCAAAAATCATGCAGCCTACTGGAGCAATGAGAAGCCACTCCACCAAAGATCAGCTCAAGGAAAAATCCCTAGATGCCAAAAGCATTCTGTCGAACACCTGAGCGGCACTGTTCTTTGCATTTTCAGTAAAGTTCAGTAAAATTCAGTTTTTACAGTGTCGTTTTCTTCAGAGTTCAGTCACAAGCTCACAGTGCGCTTGGCTCGATGCTCGTAGCCCCTCCCTCTTGTCCGGAGCTTCACACGCGTACGTGGAGCCTTCCTGGCGTCGGTGGCACGCTGGCCCGCCCTCGCCGGCGTCTTCTGCGGCGTCGGGACCTCCCGTGGTGGCCGACAGAAGGCACACCATGGCAGGACGCCGTTCAGCGCCGCCCAAAGCCCCCTGGCTCTCCGCGTGTCCCTGCCATGCTAGCGCACGCCCGTGGCACCGTTGCCGTGGCACGGCAAGCACGGAACGTGCTCCCTGCCGCCGACGGGCCGTGCCACCCCCGTTCCGTCGAGCTCGCCCATAGCACCAAATCCCAGCCCGTTTAGCACCTAAATGGGACCGGTGGACCTCAACAACGATGCCCAAGCCCCTAATCCCACTGCACATCCACGACACCGCCGTAATCACTCGCCGGAGATCCCCGTTCACGGCAACCGCCTCGGGCCGCCTATAAAAAGGGCCCCCGAGCTCACCCTCGTGCACGCATCATCACCACTCCTCACCAACGCCACGCCAGGCCACTAGGAGGTCCTCGAGGAGGTCTCCTCCCCCAACTCCGGCCGCCCCGATCCGCCTCGGCCTCCACCACGATTCGCTCCGGTGAGGCCATCTCCGGCGCCCAAACCCCGTCCGTTACCCCCTCTAGCTACCAGAAGCCTAACCCCCTCTTCAATTTGACCTCTGCAGCCCTCTCCGACGAGTCCCTCGACCACCCGAGCCGCCGTCCGCCGGAGCAAAGCTCGCCCTCGACGTGGTACTCGCCGGCGACCACCACCACCACCAACCGACGCGGAATGGCGCCCTGAGCACGGAGGTACCCTCCGATCCCCCTGCCTCGCCGTGGATCGCCGCCGGCGACCACCGCGGCTCTCGGGCACCGACGAGCTTCGTTTTCCTTTTTGTTTGAAAGTTCAAACCTGACAGGTGGGACCCCACCATCAGCCTCTCTGCCCTCTCTATTGAATCGTTTTCTGGAAGCGCCTTCGGGCAAAATACGTTTTCCCTTTTGGGCTGGCGTAGTTTCTGCCGAAGCGTTTTCTGTTTTTATAAGCTAGCCCCTGGAAACTTTATGTTTCATTACAGATGAGTCCCTAGGCAAAAACCTTTATAACTTTTAATCAGAAAAGTATTTTTGATTGATTCTTTTTCTGTTCTCTTTAAAAAAAAATTCTAGTTTTTTATCAGATTTATTTGAAAAATATTTGGTATACTTTTTGTGCACTCCTTGGTATTTACGATAGCGCATATATTTTCTTTAAACCGTAGATACCGAAGGAGGTGACGGAGCCGCGAACTTCACCGAGCTAGGCTCCGACTACTCTGAACTAGGCAAGCATGTTTGAACTTTTGATATGATGAGTGTCTTGGCATGTTTTGCATTTAGTTAGTTTCATGGCAGGTTGAGAAGCATATCGATGAACGTTATTTTATGCGATAATGAGGTAAGTGAGTTTGATGATCCATAAGTGGATGGATGTGAGTATGAATGGCCATGTGTTGGCATGAGGATGGGTGAGATGGTAGTGTTGTAGCATGCCAGTCTTATGCCAGACTATGTGACTTCAGTGTCAAACCGTATCGGTCCAGTTCCTCTCATTTCCTTCCCTGTACTACCACATGTTTTCCGCAAGGAATATGGTTTAGTAAGTTGCAAACCGCTTTTCTGGTACACACCAAAAAGGAGAGGCCGTGATGATGGTTACATGGCCCTGGATTAAAGCCAGTCATCCGGTCAGGGGGCATGGGTGTTTCCGGTTGGGACCGAGAGGGGGGCACCCCTTAGAGCGCGCGTATATAAATTTGATCCCATGCTATTCGAGATTGTGATCTCCCCGTCTCAAAAGTATTTCTTGGACGATGTCTAGGGTGATTCCTAGCATCGAGAGGTAGGATGGGTGTGTACTGGTTAGCTGTGTTTTCTTCCGAAATACCGTAAACGGAACTAGTCCTTCGTGACTACGGAAATCCGTTGGCTGTGGGAAAAATTTTGTACAAACTCTGCAGAGTCATATATTCCTCCAAATCATCTATTCCATGTCCAAATTCGTATTATCTTATCCTAATCAAATGTCAGTTTTGATGGCAGAGACTCCGGTGATTCGCATGAGTGCTAATTCCGGTTAAATGATTATTCCCGTGGATGGACTAACCCATTTATTCTCACGGATTAAATGTTTATTATGAGTATATTTACTTGTGAATAAAAGCCCTTTCTGCGATGTCGCTCAGACGTCCGACTATGGCATTGTTGTATTTTACTTTCCTTTCAAGCCCTTTCTGTGATGTCGCCCCGACGTCCGACTGTGGCATTTCTTTTCAAGCCCTTTCTGTGATGTCACCCCGACGTCCGACTGTGGCATTTCTTTTCAAGCCCTTTCTGTGATGTCGCCCCGACGTCCGACTGTGGCATTTCTTTTCAAGCCCTTTCTGTGATGTAGCCCCGACGTCCGACTGTGGCTTTTCTTTTAAAGCCCTTTCTGCGATGTCGCCCCGACGTCCGACCGTGGCATTTCTTTTAAAGCCCTTTCTGTGATGTCGCCCCGACATCCGACTGTGGTATTTGTTTTAAAGCCCTTTATGTGGTGTCGCTAAGACGCCCGACTGTGGCATCATTTCCTTATATTTATTTGTTCACCTTTCGAGGCGTCGCTTCAGACACCCGATCGGTAGTTATTTATGCTCTGTTGGGATTTCAGGCGGACTACCGCCGTTTCCCTTTTACTTACCTTGTTATGCAAATTTTTGAATGTACATTGGTGAATTATTCATGACGCATCCATGCATGCATTTGTTATATCTTACGTCCGAACTGTCTTGCGAGTACTTTCAAAGTACTCACTGGCTTGTTGATTTGGCCAGATGCTGACGAAGGCGATCTCATGGATGAAGAGTTTGATAGCGAGTCCGACACTTAGAGGAGTCCCAGTCAGTCTCGTGCGACCCTGGATTTGGTCACTGTTTTATATCCGCTTCCGCTACCAAATAAATTCATCGAGTCTCACCTCGACGCTCGATGAGATGACAGACTTAGAGTCTTGTATTTCTCTCCCCGCTATGTTTCTCCACCACCGCCCTATCCTCGAGTCAGTAGTATGCCTCCACACCACTGTGTCATGTCCGCCATTATGTATAATTATTGGTGTGCTTGTAATAATTTGGTTGAGCAACCGTAGTTCGACCCTGTAATATATTTTATGCTACTGGCTTATCGTATCAAGAATTTGTCTACCAGTGAGGAGGATTTTTTCTCATACTGGACTCAAAAGATTGGTTTCTCAATAAATATTTTTATTGGAAAACCAGTCGTGACAAGAATTCAGAGAAGATTCGAATATTGTTCACAGATAATCTTGATCATAAACCCGCAATTCATCGGATCTCGACAAACACACCGCAAAATAAGATTACATCGAATAGATCTCCAAGAGAATCGAGGAGAACTTTGTATTGAGATCCAAAGATAGAGAAGAAGCCATCTAGCTAATAACTATGGACCCGAAGGTCTGAGGTAAACTACTCACACATCATCGGAGACGCTATGGTGTTGATGTAGAAGCCCTCCGTGATCGATGCCCCCTCCGGCAGGACGCCGGAAAAGGCCCCAAGATGGCATCTCACGGGTACAGAAGGTTGCGGCGGTGGGATTAGGTTTTCGTGGTGCTCCTCGATGGTTTGGGGGTACGTAGGTATATATAGTAGGAACAAGTAGGTCGGTGGAGCCACGAGGGTGGAGGGCGCGTCCAGGGGGGTAGGCGCGCCGCCTGCCTTGTGGCCTCCTTGTTGATTGCTTGACATCCACTCCAAGTCCTCTGGATCACGTTTGTTCCAAAAATAACTCTCCCGAAGGTTTCATTCCGTTTCGACTCGGTTTGATATTCCTTTTCTATGAAACACTGAAATAGGCAAAAACAGCAATTTGCACTAGGCCTTGGGTTAATAGGTTAGTCCCAAAAATAATATAAAAGTGTATAAATAAGCCCATTAAACATCCAAAACAGGATATATAATAGCATGTAGCAATCAAAAATTGACGTCTCAAGCATCCCCAAGCTTAATTCCTGCTCGTCCTCGAGTAGGTAAATGATAAAAACAGAATTTTTGATGTGGAATGCTACTTAGCATATTCTTCAATGTATTTCTATTTATTGTGGCATGAATGTTCAGATCCGAAAGATTCAAGATAAAAATTTAATATTAACATGAAAATAATAATACTTCAAGCATACTAACAAAGCAATCATGTCTTCTCAAAATAACATGGCCAAATAAAGTTATCCCTACAAAATCATATAGTCTGGCTATGCTCTATCTTCACCACACAGTATTTAAATCATGCACAACACCAATGAAAAGCCAAGCAATTGTTTCATACTTTTGATGTTCTCAAACTTTTTCGACCGTCACGCAATATATGAGCGTGAGCCATGGACATAGCACTATTGGTGGAATAGAATGGTGGTTGTGGAGAAGACAAAAAGGAGAAGATAGTCTCACATCAACTAGGCATATCAATGGGCTATGGAGATGCCCATCAATAGATATCAATGTGAGTGAGTAGGGATTGCCATGCAATGGATGCACTAGAGCTATAAGTGTACGAAAGCTCAACAAAAGAAACTAAGTGGGTGTGCATCCAACTCGCTTTCTCACAAAGACCTAGGGCATTTTGAAGAAGCCCATCATTCGAATATACAAGCCAAGTTCTATAATGTAAAATTCCCACTAGTATATGAAAATGAAAACATAGGAGACTCTCTATCATGAAGATCATGGTGCTACTTTGAAGCACAAGTGTGGAAAAAGGATAGTTACATTGTCCCTTCTCTGTTTTTCTCTCATTATTATTATTTTTTATTTGGGCCTTCTTTCTTTCTTTTTTTCTTCTTTTTTGGCCTCTTTTCTTTCTTTCTTTTTGTCCGTAGTCTCATCCCGACTTATGGGGGAATCATAGTCTCCATCATCCTTTCCTCACATGGGACAATGCTCTAATAATGATCATCACACTTTTATTTACCTACAACTCAAGAATTACCACTCAATACTTAGAACAAAATATGACTCTATGTGAATGCCTCCGGCGGTGTACTGGGATATGCAATGAATCAAGAGTGACATGTATGAAAGAATTATGAAGGTGGCTTTGCCACAAATACGATGTCAACTACATGATCATGAAAAGCAATATGACAATGATGAAGCGTGTCATAATAAATGGAACAGTGGTAAGTTGCATGGCAATATATCGAGGAATGGCTATGGAAATACCATAATAGGTAGGTATGGTGGCTGTTTTAAGGAAGGTATAAGGTGGATATATGATACCGGCGAAAGGTACACGGTATTAGAGAGGCTAGCAATGGTGGAAGGATGAGAGTGCGTATAATCCATGGACTCAACATTAGTCATAAAGAACTCACATACTTATTGCAAAAATCTATTAGTTATCGAAAAAGTACTATGCGCATGCTCCTAGGGGGATAGATTGGTAGGAAAAGACCATCGCTCGTCCCCGACCGCCACTCATAAGGAAGACAATCAATAAATAAATCATGCTCCGACTTCATCACATAACGGTTCACCATACGTGCATGCTACGGGAATCACAAACTTTAGAACAAGTATTTCTCAAATTCACAACTACTCAACTAGCATGACTCTAATATCGCCATCTTCATAACTCAAAACAATTATCAAGTATCAAACTTCTCTTAATGTTCAATGCACTTTATAGTTTTTATCTTGGATGCCTATCATATTAGGACTAATTTTATAACCAAAGCAAATTACCATGCTATTCTAAGGACTCTCTGTAAGTGCATCTAGTGCCACCCCTAGTTGGTTTTGGAGTATTGACGACAAATTTGGTTGAGGGACTAATGTGTTTGTGAGAATTGCAGGATAACACAGGTAATGTCCCTCATTGATCCGGTTTACCTACCGGAGATGACCCCTAAAATGTATGAAGACATTGACGACAATGGTGGTATGTGAAGATATTCATATTGAAGACTATGACATGAGAAGACATTGAGTGAAGACTATGGAGCACGAAGACTGTGTCGTTTCGTTTTTTCCTTTTTCTTCTTTGTTGAGTCATAGGAACCACCATACTGATAAGTGGGGTCCAAGTGAACAAAGTCAGAATGACTGAAGTGATGCTCAACCCAAATCCTATGTCTTCGAGCGAAGACAATGAGAGCAAATCTTATCCAGAGCTGGATGAGTCAGCTTTGCTTGTAGCCCAAGTAAAGTTCTCGTGTGTGTTTGAAATCTGACCGCTGGAACACGTGTCAGTTCCTTAGTGACCCAGGGTCATTTTGGACATATCAGGTCGGTTTGCCTAGTGGCTATAAATAGCCCACCCCCTACACCATAAATTGGTGGCTGCTCAGAGTTAGTGCATGGCTTTTGTCGTTTGAGAGCAACCCACCTCGAAGCCTATGAGAGAGAGAAATCCTTGCGAGGACAAAGCCCAAACACCCAGAGCCAAAGAGTGTTAGGCATCACTGAAGTCTTTCTGTCTGCGTGACCTGAAAACTTATTAAACTTGAGGACTGTGAATCCTCCAACCGGTTAGGCGTCACATTCTGAGCATCCAAGAGTCATTGTGGATCGCCGGTGAACGAAGTCTGTGAAGGTTCGGAAGTCTACCTTGAAGACTTACCAGAGTGATTGGGCGAGGACTGTGTGTCCTTAGCTCAAGGGGAATAAGGTGAAGACGCGGTCTTCTGAGTTGAATCTCAGCCTCCCTAACCAGACGTACAGTTGTCACAGCAACTGGAGCTGGTCAAACAAATCCTGTGTCTTCAACAAGTGACTGGTTCTATCCTCTCCCTCCCTTTACTTAGTGTTTGTCTTCGTGAAGTCATTGCCAATTTGTCGTACCTATTTGACTTCATTGCTTGACTACTATCGTTGGTTGGCTTCATACTATCTTCCATCCTAATCCTTACTACTAAGCTGCTATTAGTCTTTGTACTTTCACATTATTGCATACTTGACTATGGTTTGCTTGTTGTAGTTTATCTTCTGCTGCATATCAATTAGGTCATTTCTATTGTTTGTCTTCGAAACTTCCACGTTTTGAAGACTTTCATAAAAATCGCCTATTCAACCCCCCTCTAGTCGATAACTAGCACTTTCAATTGGTATCAGAGCAAGGTACTCCCTTGTTCTGTGTGATTCGGTTTAACCACCTGGAGTTTTAGCTATGTCGACTGCAGGGATAATCAAAGTCTCTGCTGCTTGCCCCGTGTTCGATGGAACTGAATATCCCTACTGGAAGAATAAGATGCGCATGCATCTTGAAGCCATTCATGTCGACCTCTGGTATGTCGTCAAGAACGTCGTTCCCAAGACTGGTGAAGGTGTCACCCCTGCTGATGTCAAGAAGTTCATTCAACTGGACTCTACTACCAAGAACATCATCTGTGGTCATCTGACCAAAGGATAGTATGGCCGTGTGAGTGCTCTGGAAACGTCGAAGCTAGTCTGGGACTGGCTATCCAAGGTCAACGAAGGCGTCTCAACCCAGAGAGATCAAAGGATCAGTGTTCTTCACAACCTCTTCAACCGCTTCAAGAGAAACGACAATGAAAATGTCCAGCTCACGTTTGATCGCCTCACCGACATCACAAATGAGCTTCGTGCTCTCGGCGCCACTGAGATTACCAAGCATGAAGTCGTCAAGACACTACTGAGATCACTTGACAGCTCCTTTGACACCCTTGCCCTCATGATACAAGAACGCCCTGACTTCAAGACACTCGATCCGTCTGATATACTTGAGAGGCTCAACACACATGAGTTCCAGCTTTCTGAGAAAAGAGATATCTATGGTCCCAACTATGGCCGAACTCGCGCTTTGAAGGCAAAAGTTGTTTCCTCATCTGAAGAAGAATCTGACTGCAGTTCTGATGATCCTGAAGACATTGGAAAGGAACTTGCTATGCTTGTGAAGAAGTTCCAAAAGTTCACTAAGAAGAAGGGCTTCAGAAAGTCTTCACGATCTAGCTCAAGAAATGATGAAGCTTCCACTCATGACTACAAGAAGAGAACATGTCACAAGTGCAAGAAACCTGGACACTATATCTCTGAGTGTCCATAGTGGGACAATGAGAAGAAGAAGAAGAAGAGCAAGGAATATGATTCTGATGACAAGAAGAAGAAGAAATCTTCAAAGTCTTCTTCCAAGTCCTCATCAAAGTCTTCATCTCATAAGAAGAGCTCATCTGGCAAGGCTCATGCTTTTGTTGGCAAGGAAATGGATTCAGAGGAGGGGTCTGCTTCTGAGGAGGCGGAGGTGGAGTCTGAAGAGGATTCCGACCCTGGCGTTGCAAGTCTGGCTCTAGCCACAGCCTATGTTGCCAAGTTCATCTTCAACACTGAAGACAATGACTTCCACACCAACGCTGAAGTTGATGACAAGGACGACCCTGCTCCCACCTACCGCTTCATGACACGTGGTGCCAAGATAAAATCACGTGATGCTTACTTTCAAACATCAAGTGAAGATGACTCTGATTGTGAATCCAAACCCAGCTACAAAACACTTGCTAACATTGCAACTGAACAACAAAAAGCTATGGAACATACTCAAAAACTGTTAGACAAAAGCGATGACCTGTTGGACGCGGAAATGACACATTCATAGTCCTTAGTTGAAGACATAAAAAATCTTCATGCTAAGTACCAAGAACTTGAAAGTCGTCATGAAACGCTCTCAACCACTCATGAAAAGCTCTCCTATGATTATCTTCAAAGGAAGCAAGAGCTTGAGAAATTGAGAACGGCTCGTGAAGATCTTCAAAAAGAGAATGAGTCACTTCGCGCTCAACAGATCAGTCCCGCTCAGGATGGATTTGAACCACCATGTCTAAAATGCCTTGAGTGTGATAACGCTACCTCTGTTGCTGAATGTTCCACTGCTGCCACTGTTGCATTGTCTTCAACTACTGATGTGGTAACTAACCCCTCTGCGGAGGATACCACTACTATTGCTGATGAAAATGCTAGGTTGAAGACATTGCTTGAAATAGGGATGTATAAAAGTCTGAAAGGACATCAGACACTTTGCGATGTCCTCAAAAAGCAGATTCTGAACCAAAACCCTAGGAAAGAGCGTGTTGGGTTCGAGAGGAAAATGAATGTTGATGGTTCCTATTGGAAGCCTGAGAAGTATCCCAAAACCACATGGGTTGCTGCAAAGGGACCTTCAGTGGATCCGTCCACCTTATCTGGCTTTACCTGTGCTAATCCTATTATCATTGATGAATCCCTTGATGCAAACTATAAGTTGTTCAAGAATCAGAATGGTGAAGTGTTTGCCAGGTATATTGGTACTAACTGCAGGAATGGACCACCTATGAAGAAGATCTGGGTTCCCAAAAGTTGTCTTGAGAATCTTCCAGTGAATGTAATCATGACACCACATGGGAAGAAGACAAACCCCAGACCTAAGGCGTCATATGGTCCAAAGGCTTCATACAGACAGAGGACTCACCTGAGTGACCCTAACGCCAATGTTTTGCAGGGAAACCATACTCAAACTCATGAATATGAGCGTGTGTCTTCAAACCGCTATGTTCATAGAACTAAGAACTTTTCTGCTTATTCATATGAGTATCATTCATCTCCTGCAAGGCTATTTGCTAGGGCTCCAAAGCCAAAGTTCTCAGATGTTGCACTTAGACTCATTGCTTCAAAGCCACCCCTGAAGATGTGGGTGGTTAAGAAGAATTAACTTCCTTTTGTAGGGAAAGGTCTCCAGCCGAAAATCAAAAGCATCTGATGCTATTGCTGGGGACCTAAAACATCTTGTAGGGCGCAAGATCAAATGCCCAAATGGTCTCACTATGTATTTTGTTCCTGAATAGTTTGCCATTCATCCTATCTATCCTAATCTTGATCTGAGCTTAAATAATCCTCTTGCCCGTCAAATGTTTATGCTTCACAATACTCTTGGTGAAGCCTATCCCCCTAACTGTACTGTAGGGTATGACACCTCATGCTTCAAAATGGATTATGGACAGCGGATGCACTAATCATATGACTGGTTATCGAAGTCTTATCATGGACTCAACCTTACGTCCATCAGACAAGAGTCACATCACATTTGCTGACACTAGTAAAAGCAAGGTATTGGGTCTAGGTAGAGTTGCAATCTCAAAGGATCAACACATGGATAAAGTGATGCTTGTTGAATCCCTTGGTTTCAACTTAATGTCTGTCTCGATGCTTTGTGACTTGAACATGATTGTGCTATTCGGAAAATATCTTTTCCTTGTACTAATGGAATCTGACAAGTCTCTAGTCTTTGAAGGGTATCAGAAAGATGATCTATACATGGTAGATTTCTCAGCAGGTCCACAGCTTGTCGTATGTCTTCTTGCAAAAGCTTCAGAATGCTGGCTCTGGCATCAGAGGCTGGGTCATGCTGGCATGAGGAACTTACACACACTCGCCAAGAAGAAGCATGTCATAGGCATCGAGGGTGTCAAGTTCAAGAAGGATCATTTGTGTGGTGCCTGCGAAGCTGGAAAGATGACTACGGCAAAGCACCCCTCGAAGACAATCATGATGACATCTCAACCCTTCGAGCTGTTACACATGGACTTATTTGGCCCTACTCACTACTCTACCCTCACAACAACTACTTGTCTCTATGGCTTCGTCATTGTTGATGACTACTCAAGATATACATGGGTGCACATAATTCTCTACAAGACTGAAGTGCAAGATGTCTTCAGACGCTTTGCCAATCGAGCCATGAACAATTATGGCGTCAAGATCAAGCATATCAGAAGTGACAATGGCACTGAGTTCAAGAACACCGTACTTGATCTTTATCTGGATACAATGGGAATCACTCATGAGTTCTCTGCTCCATACACATCTCAGCAAAATGGCATCGTAGAGCGCAAGAACAGAACCCTCATTGAGATGGCTCAAACAATGCTAGACGAGTAAAAGACACCAAGAAAGTTTTGGCCTGAAGCTATTGATACAGCATGTCACGTCATCAACTGTGTTTACATCCATAAGCTTCTGAACAAAACATCCTATGAGCTCCTTACTGGCAACAAGCCAAATGTCAGCAACTTCAGAGTATTTGGAGCTAGGTGCTGGATCAAGGATCCCCATCACAAGTCAAAATTTGCACCTAAAGCTCACGAAGGCTTCATGCTCGGTTACAGAAAGGACTTGCACGCTTACAGAGTCTTCAACCTCTATCTCTATAAAATCGTCGAAACTGTGGACGAGCGATTTGATGAAACCAATGGTTCACAAAGAGAGCTCCTGCCAAGTAAACAAGACAAAGCTCCGCCCAGCAAATCTATCAAGCTGATGGGAACTGGTGAAATCATGCATTCTGAAGCACAGCGTGAAGAGGAACTTATCATTTCTGCACCTAACCAACCTGAAGACAATGCTCAGACTGAAGACAATCCTCCCAATGATGACAATGATTAGCAAGAGCAAGGTTTTCATCCAGTTCATCCTCGAGTTGCAAATGAAGTACAAATTGAGAAGATAATTGATAGCATCAATGCACCTGGTCCACTTACTCGCTCAGGAGCAACACAGTTAGCAAATTTCTGTGGGCACTTTTCTTTTGTGTCAATATCAGAACCCAAGAAAGTTGTTGAAGCCTTTATGGAACCTGAATGGATAGAAGCTATGCAAGAAGAACTTCAACAGTTCAAGCTGAACAATGTTTGGGAACTTGTCAAGCGTCCTGACCCTCGCAAGCATAACATTATTGGCACAAAATGTATATATCAAAACAAGCAAGATGAGCATGGTCAAGTTGTCAGAAATAAAGCACGTCTTGTGGCTCAAGGATATACTCAAGTTGAAGGAATTGACTTCGATGAAACATTTGCTCTTGTGGCTAGGCTTGAAGCTATTCGCATACTGCTAGCCTATGCTAACCACCACAACATCTTGCTATATCAAATGGATGTGAAGAGTGCATTTCTCAACGGCAAGATTGAAGAAGAAGTATACGTCGCTCAACCACCTGGCTTTAAAGATCCAAAACATCCTGATATGGTGTACAAGCTAAACAAAGCACTGTATGGCCTCAAACAAGCTCCTCGCGCTTGGTATGATACGATCAAAGACTTCCTGAAGAGCAAAGGCTTCAAACCTGGATCCCTTGATCCCACAGTCTTCACGAAGACATATGATGGTGAACTGTTTGTGTGCCAAATATATGTGGATGACATTATCTTCGGCTGCACCAACCAGAAGTATAGTGATGAGTTTGGATACATGATGCAAGAGCAATATCAGATGTCCATGATGGGTGAGTTCAAGTTCTTCCTTGGTCTTCAAATTCGTCAGCAAAGGAATGGCATCTTCATATCTCAAGAAAAATACCTCAAAGATTGTCTAAAGAAGTTTGGAATGCAAGATTGCAAAGGTTACACGATGCCAATGCCAGCCAAACACCATCTGGGTCCCGACGACAATGGTAAAGAATTTGATCAAAAGGTATACCGCTCCATGATTGGTTCCTTACTTTAACTATGTGCATCTAGGACAGATATTATGCTTAGTGTTTGCATGTGTGCTGGATTCCAAGCGGCACCAAAAGAATCGCATCACTTAGCTGTGAAGCGAATTCTTCGATATTTCCCTTGCACCCCAACACTCGGATTATGGTATCCAAAGGGCTCAAAATCTGATCTGGTTGGATTCTCGGATGCTAATTATGCTGGTGACAAGGTGGATCGCAAGTCTACATCAGGCACATGTCACTTTCTGGGACGATCACTTGTCTGTTGGTCTTCAAAGAAGCAGAACTGTGTATCACTCTCAACTGCTGAATCTGAATACATTGCTGCTGGATCTTGCTGCGCTCAGCTTCTATGGATGAAACAAACTCTCAAGGACTATGGCATCAATCTGAAACAAGTACCTCTCTTCTGCGACAACGAAAGCGCCATCAAGATTGCCAACAATCCAGTCCAGCACTCGAAGACAAAGCACATTGAAATTCGTCATCACTTTCTCAGAGATCATGCCATGAAGAAAGATATTGACATCATTCACGTCAACACTGAAGACCAACTGGCAGATATCTTCACAAAGCCCTTGGATGAGAAAAGGTTTTGCAAGTTATTGTGTGAGCTAAATATCTTGGAATCCTCAAATGTCCTGTGATCAGGCACACATCCTAACACTTATGCATGTTGATGACTTAGATGTGCAACACACGAAGTAAAGTATATCTTCAATCAATCAAGACTTACATTCTGAGTGTGAATACATTAACGTGGAATTTGACTTCGGAGTGCCACGATAATTGTGCGCCGTGTCTGGGTCTAATACTTCCTATACGGTGGGTAACGCCACCACCAAATTTCTCTGTTTGAAGTGTTTCACTCATGGCGTTATTTTTGCTATGTCTTCGCATTTGGTTTGTCTTCAATTTCAACTTATCTTCATGATTTTCTTCACTATGTTGATTTGATTGCTTTCTGACATGTATACTAGTGTTCTGTCCTCTACAGCATTCACTTATAGCTATGTCTTCCAAGTTGAATCTTTTGAACTAAGTGAATTTGATTAGACCCTAATCTCTCTATGCTTTCTATATCAAACTCTATCTATCCAAATCATATGCATTCTATTGAAACTGGCGAATGTCTTCTCTGCTTACTTGTCAGCAGAAGACACAGAGGCAAACATTAAGTCTGTTTTAAATGATTCATCCTTATTGTTTGAAATCCGGAGAAGCCGGAACGACCATCCGACAGACCTGGCGGGCGTGGGAACGTGGGACAACTCTGAGTATGTTGCATGCTTGCCACGTGCCTCTCAGATGTGAACCACCAGGGGCACCTGCGTAATTGTGCTGTGCTGCACACTTCCTTATAAATACATGTCCCCTGCGGTAAAGAAAACCTTCCTCCACCTCTCCACCTCGTCAAAACCCTAGTGCCACCGCTAGCTCTCGACGACGCTGGCGACGAAGCGCTTAGCTGCCACGACTTCTCCGACGCTGTCCTCATGCCGGCCGCGGACACCGTCCTCTCCGCCGCCGCCGTAGGTGTCCTCCGTCGCCAAGTTAGGGCATGGTGGATTGAACTGCTCGGTCTCCTACTCATCCCATCTAGCAGTTCTTCGCGTGGTAAGTACAACTCTATTTTTACCATCTTTTTGATCCTCAAAGATTCATCCTATTTACCAAAATTAGTTTCTGCCTATAAAATGTTAGATCTATTCTGTCTGCATCTCATACTGCCTAGTATATTCACTTAAGCTTCATATCTAGTTAGATTCCTCACTTGTACCTATTCACGGATTCGTACAAATCTGGAACCAACTCTCAACATATAAGTGAATGTCTTCGCATAATGAGGTCAATGTCTTCAAACTAATTTATCTTCAAAATCTTCTGAGAATGCATATGACCTCTTCCCCTTCCCTCGCATCTCTAATGCTATCACAGGTACATGTCCGTGGGAGAATCCCTTGGTTCTCATAGTCTGCATTCGTTTGCAGAATTCTTACAGCATTACATTAACTCTCCCGAAGCCAGTTCCTGTTTGTCCAGCAAGCGAAAGCCTTTGAAGCCTTTGAACGTGTTGAAGCCATTCAGTTTGAAGTTCATGGCTGCAGAGAAATCAGTAAGGAAGGGTGGCAGACAGCGTCATGGGGGAACATCAAGAGATTTGCCTGATGACCTCTCAGAGCTTTACAAGACAAATCCTGAAGAGGATTCTAATCAGCGCAAGACACAAATCCAATGGATTCAACGATATTGGGCTGAACAATGGTTCAAATACAAGTTCATGACCCAGGAATACGCTGAGAAGAATGCTATCAAAAGTCCTTGGGGTGATATTCTCTATCGAGGACTTCCACCCAAGAACAGAGCTGAAGCTATTACACAGGGTTTCTATCCTTGTATGGTCTGTGGACCTCAGCCTAAAAATGCCGACCCATCGTCATTGCTCTGGTGTTGTGACGATAATCTCTTCAAGCGCAACTTCCAGCACGCAAAGGCATCGGCCAAGGAAAACAAGAAGTCATTGGGATTAGACTTCAACCCTGGTCCCTCTGCTCCCCGTGCTGACGGCTCACGTGATGCAGAACCCAATGTCATTGGTCCTTTCTACAACCTTGATGGCCTCATCACTCACATCTCAGTCCAAGGTGACAAAGTGGATCATTCTGATGATGATGCTGACACTGATGAAGCCCCAGCTCCTACTCCAAAGCCACAGAAGCCAAAGAAGGCTAAGGCTTCAAGATCAGCTGCTCCTCCAAAAGCTTCACGTGCGAAGCCACTGGCCACTGCACCTCCTGAAGACAGTGTGCAGTCTGAAGATCTATCACGTATCTCCAAGAAGATGGAGAAGAAAAAGAAAATTGTCCAAAATACTGATCTAACATTGACTCCTGCTGCCATTCTGCGAGAAGAGCACATTGATCTGTCCAGCGATGAAGATCTTGGAGATGATGCTCTTGAGCAACTGATCAAGAGCAAGGAAGAAGCAGAGATCTTCAATGATTTGCCTCTCTTTGATGTGGCAATCATCCATAACTTCATTGATGAATGGTTTGACACCCCAAATCTTAGCTTTGAAGATCTGCAACTTCCCATTGGCCTCAGCGTCTCCTTCAATGGCGCCATTGCTTCTGAGCTAGCTCTTGCTCAGCGCATCGTTAAACTGAAGCACAAGATCGACTATGAGAAAGCTTAGTTCAAGAAGCATGTGGCAAAGCTCAGTGTGCAAGATGTCAAAAACTTCAAGATCATGCTGCACGAGCTCAAAGAAGCCTTTCTCAAGAAGCGCGACGAAGCTAAAGGCTCTCGTGAGCGTATGAAGAGTCTAGCTGACAAGTGTGTGCTAGCCTATAATGAGGCTGAGAAGCGCAAGGCTCTTGGTCGTCCTGGCATTGACCCCAGAATGGATGCAAAGAAGAAACCATCAACTGACCAATCTGCACCTTCAAGGCAGGAAGAACCTCGCATAGTCTTCCCAAGCAGCATGACTGGCTCGAAGCCAAATGTCAGGTCAACCGCTTCAGAACTGAAGAAGACGAGGACTGCCGAGGCTGAAGCCAGAAAAAGGAAAAATCATGAAGCCTCTGATGTTGCTCCCTCCAAGAAGAAGCGCAAAACCAAGAAGAATCGGGCTGCTCCCACAGAGCCATTAGTTGTTGAACCTATCTCAATGGTTCACCCTGCATCTGAACACAAAGAGCGACGGATGATAGTTCATGAGTCTGCTTCCACAGAGGCTCATGAATCTGAAGACATTCCAGCAGTTGATCCCACCGCTGCTGAAGACATTGGTCACAATGACAATGTTGAAGATGATGTAGTTCTTCCTCAGATCAAACACAACTTGGTATCATCGCCTGTTCTCACGAACAGCGAACTCATCAGAATTGGTCGTCCTATGACGCCAATTGCTCAAGATGCATCATGGGCTGATCACCCACAAGAACAAGACTCCCCGAGTACTCCCCAACAACAACAAGTCACACCACCTATGCAAGAAGAAGAGGATGACTTTGAGGCCCAGCCAACTCCATCTCCAAAGGCGTCGCCAGCATTACGCAGGCTTCGCAAAGGACCAAGGCCTCAAGTCCCTCTTTCGAGCATTCCAGAAGGAGAAGTGCACCACCAACCTGTTGCACGTCAAGTGTTTCCAGAAGCCACTCCGTCTGTGAATGTCTCCGTGTCTGAAGCCAAAGCTGCTGAAGACAATCCGGCTGCATCAGCCGATGACAACCAAGAAGAAGAATGTGTCCCTACTCCCCCCATTACTAAAGAAGTTGTTCCTGAAGTGAACGTGCCAGTGCCCGACCCTCCAGCTCATCAAGTGGAGGTTGAAAATCTTGAGGCTGCCACCACCAACACAAATGAAGCCAATGACGTAGTCATGGCTGAAGGAAATGTGGAGCCTGCACCAACCAATGTGCCAGAAGCCAATGATGCAACTGCTCCTGAAGCATCTGTTGTGCAGCCTGACACCTCTGTTGTTGCCACTACTCCAGTTCCTCCACCAAGGCCCCATACAATTGAGCAAGCATACAACTATGGTCAGCTGATCACTGTCAAATGGCCCGTTCTGGTCCCTCCGCCTAATGCCTCTGGTCCTCAGTTTGATTATCATGTTGAGCATATGCCTCTGGTCCAGAAACCAAAGCCAAGACTGCCAAGGTTCCCAGGTACTGCCACCTCTACAGGGTCCTTCAATGCAAATGGCTTCAAAATCCATAACACCTTCTTTGACAGAGCAAAGAACCCCTACTCAAGGCCAAGTATATCATCTGATCGTTTCTGGAGCTATCAGCAGCGAAGCTATTACTCCTGTGTTCTGTATGATCAAGGGCGCATTTTCCCTCATATGCGCCTCGACACTGAAGCCATTGCTGGACTGCCATGCTTAGAAGAAGCACTTGACTGCTTTCATGATGCAGGTCTGCTCAGCTTTGTGACAGACAAAGAACATTGGAGTGAGGAACTCTTGCTTCAATTCTATGCTACCCTCCACATTCGCGGCTACTACAGGGATACAAAGACATGGGTTCTCGAGTGGATGACAGGAAATGTTCATCATGAAGCCAAAGCTCTTGACGTCATTGAGCTTACAGGCCTACCCACTCCCGAAGAGTTGTTCGAACCTGATTGTCAACTCCACCTCAATGCACTGGAGAGCATCTTCCATAAGCCAGAGCCCAACATGAGCCAGATGTTGAGCATGATGAAGCCTCTGCCACCTGACGCTGAATACCCAAAGGAGTTCTTTGTTGATGACCTTGAGTATCTGCCTCACACAATATATCACATCATCAGGCAAACTCTATGGCCTATCAAAGGGCATTCATCAGCTGCAAAACTTGATGGAGCCATGAAGACATTGGTCTTTTACATCCTCAATGGCATCAGCTTCAATACACAAGAATTCTTCATCCGGAAACTAGCTGCGTCTGGATCTGACCTTTTTGGCCTGAAATTCTATGCTCCATAGGTCATGCGCCTCATGAAGCTACACTCTGCTATCAACTATCAGCCCTCTGCTCGCAATCATCTGATCTTTCTACCAGAGGTTGATATGTAAGTTGAAGCCATATACCCTGAGCCTGCCAAGAAGCCTCTTTGTCTTCAAAATGCTGATCACCAAAGCTTCACTCAACCCATGGAAGGAGTCCAAGCAGTAACTCGTGTCTATCCAATGGCTGGGAACACTCGTCTGCCTCACCGTGCGCAAACTGAAGCTACTGAGAGCACAATTGCCCAAAGGCCTAAGAAGCGCTCTCGCGTCCTAAATGACCGAGAACTTCTTGTGGCACTGCATCAGAAACAAGACAAGCATCACTTCTGGATCAAGCGACAGATGCAAAGCCTCTTGGTGGACGCCAATCGCATTCAAAATTTTGCCACCAAGAATGCTTTTGTCACTCGCGAAACATGTCGGCGATCATGGAAGAGTTTGACGCTGCTCAGTGCTGAAGCAGATCTTCAAGACGATGGCTTCATTGAAAGATTCAAGTTTGACTCCACTCCTCCATGGAATGATGTCCTACGTCGAACTCCATCCCTTGAAGACTCTGACTATTCTTCCTCCGCGGCAACTGTGAATGCCAAAGTGATTGATGATGAAGACGATGCTACTTCATTGCCCCTACTTCTGCACGCATCGACACTGCACCAAGTTTGTCTGCGCCGCCAAACAACAACGACAACCCTGCTGCTTCACCTACTCCTCATGGGAACGAGTAGATGCTCTATGTCTTCAAACCTTTTTGGTCCTTACTGACAAAAGGGGGAGAAGCATATGAGTTTGATAGTCGTCAAGCGGGTTCATATGGGCGGTTGCTTTATATTTTGCCTAGTGTTTACAACTCCCGCTTTTGATACATTTTGTTCTTTGAGTTGTAACACTTAAACTCGATGGTCGTCTGCTACTTATTTGCTTTTCTGTGATGTGATGATAAATTCCGCATGTGCGATGATAACTTCCGCACTTAGATCATTCTGCAGATGTCCATTTTTCATTATGCATGTCATTCTCTTAGTTATATCATTTCATGCATGATGAATTATCTTCATAAGTTAAAGATGATCTCCACAAGTACAACCTGCCATGTGCATTTGCATTCCAAAAGCAAATTACTTATATGCACATCTTCAGGGGAGCCTTTGCCACTTATGAAGACAATACCCTATCCTTTACAATTTCACATACTTTATCCCTGTTGAAAACTTCAACCAGTTTTTCATCAATCACCAAAAAGGGGGAGATTGCAAGTGCATCTAGTGCCACCCCTAGTTGGTTTTGGAGTATTGATGACAAATTTGGTTGAGGGACTAATGTGTTTGTGAGAATTGCAGGATAACACAGGTAGTGTCCCTCATTGATTCGGTTTACCTACCAGAGATGACCCCTAAAAATGTATGAAGACATTGATGACAATGGTGGTATGTGAAGATATTCATATTGAAGACTATGACATGAGAAGACATTGAGTGAAGGCTATGGAGCGCGAAGACTGTGTCGTTTCGTTGTTTACTTTTTCTTCTTTGTTGAGTCATAGGAACCACCATACTGTTAAGTGGGGTCCAAGTGAACAAAGTCAGAATTACTGAAGTGATGCTCAACCCAAATCCTATGTCTTCGAGCGAAGACAATGAGAGCAAATTTTATCCAGAGCTAGATGAGTCAGCTTTGCTTGTAGCCCAGGTAAAGTTGCCGCGTGTGTTTGAAATCTGACCGTTGGAACACGTGTCAGTTCCTTAGTGACCCAGGGTCATTTCGGACATATCAGGTCGGGTTGACTAGTGGCTATAAATAGCCCACCCCCTACACCATAAATTGGTGGCTGCTCAGAGTTAGTGGACGGCTTTTGTCGTTTGAGAGCAACCCACCTCGAAGCCTATGAGAGAGAGAGAAATCCTTGCGAGGACAAAGCCCAAACACCCAGAGCCAAAGAGTGTTAGGCATCACTGAAGTCTTTCTGTCTGCGTGACCTGAAGACTTATTACACTTGAGGACTGTGAATCCTCCAGCCGGTTAGGCGTCACGTTCTGAGCATCCAAGAGTCATTGTGGATCGCCGGTGAACGAAGTCTGTGAAGGTTCGCAAGTCTACCTTGAAGACTTACCAGAGTGATTGGGCGAGGACTGTGTGTCCTTAGCTCAAGGGGAATAAGGTGAAGACGTGGTCTTCTGAGTTGAATCTTAGCCTCCCTAACCAGACGTACAGTTGTCACAGCAACTGGAACTGGTCCAACAAATCATGTGTCTTCAACAAGTGACTGGTTCTATCCTCTCCCTCCCTTTACTTAGTGTTTGTCTTCGTGAAGTCATTGCCAATTTGTCGTACCTGTTTGACTTCATTGCTTGACTACTATCGTTGGTTGGCTTCATACTATCTTCCATCCTGATCCTTACTACTAAGCTGCTATTAGTCTTTGTACTTTCACATTATTGCATACTTGACTATGGTTTGCTTGTTGTAGTTTATCTTCCGCTGCATATCAATTAGGTCATTTCTATTGTTTGTCTTCAAAACTTCCACGTTTAGAAGACTTACATAAAAATCGCCTATTCACCCCCCTCTAGTCGATATCTAGCACTTTTACTCTCAGAATGATATAAGTGAAGCATGAGATATCAATAATTTCTGTAAAATATAACCACCACCGTGCTCTAAAAGATATAAGTGAAGCACTAGAGCAAAATTGTTTATCTCAAAAGATATAAGTGAAGCACATAGAGTATTCTAATAAATTCCGAATAATGTGTGTCTCTCTCAAAAGGTGCGTACAACAGGGATGATTGTGGTGAACTAAAAATCAGACTCAAATCATACAAGACGCTCCAAGCAAAACACATATCATGTGGTGAATAAAAATATAGCTCCAAGTAAAGTTACCGATGGACGAAGACAAAAGAGGGGATGCCTTCCGGGGCATCCCCAAGCTTAGGCTTTTTGGTGTCCTTGGATTTTACCTTGGGAGCCTTGGGCATCCCCAAGCTTAGGCTCTTGCCACTCCTTGTTCCATAATCCATCAAATCTTTACCCAAAACTTGAAAACTTCATAACACAAAACTTAACAGAAAATCTCGTGAGCTCTGTTAGTGAAACAAAACAAAACACCACTTCAAGGTACTGTAATCAACTCATTCTTTGTTTATATTGGTGTTAAACCTACTGTATTCCAACTTTTCTATGGTTCATAAGTTCTATTACTAGCCATAGATTCATCAAAATAAGCAAACAACACGCGAAAAACAGAATCTGTCAAAAACAGAACAGCCTGTAGTAATCTGTAACTAACGCAAACTTCTAGAACTCCAAAAATTCTAAAATAAATTTCTGGACGTGAAGAATTTATCTATTAATCATCTGAAAAAAGAATCAACTAAATATCACTCCCCAGTAAAAAGTTGTAGCTAATCTTGTGAGCGCTAAAGTTTCCATTTTTTACAGCAAAATCGCATAGACTTCTCCCAAGTCTTCCCAAAGGTTCTACTTGGCACAAACACTAATTAAAACACAAAACCACTTCTAAACAGAATCTAGATGGATTATTTATTCCTAAACAGAACCAAAAAGCAAAAAACTAAAATAAAATTGGGTTGCCTCCCAACAAGCGCTATCGTTTAACGCCCCTAGCTAGGCATAAAAGCGAGGATAGATATAGGTATTGCCATCCTTGGTAGGCAATCCATAAGTAGCTCTCATAATAGATTCATAAGGTAATTTTATTTTTCTTTCTAGTAAAGTGTTCCATGCTTTTACTTAACATAAATTGGGATCTAATATTTCCTTCCTTCATATCAATAATTGCACCAATCGTTCTAAGGAAAGGTCTACCAAGAATAATAGGACATGAAGGATTGCAATCTATATCAAGAACAATGAAATCCACGGGCACATAATTCCTATTTGCAACAATAAGAACATCATTAATTCTTCCCATAGGTTTCTTAATGGTGGAATCCGCAAGGTGCAAGTTTAAAGAACAATCATCAAATTCATGGAAACCTAGCAAATCACACAAAGTTTTTGGAATTATGGAAACACTAGCACCCAAATCACACGAAGCATAGCATTCATGATCTTTAATTTTAATTTTAATAGTAGGTTCCCACTCATCATAAAGTTTTCTAGGGATAGAAACTTCCAAATCAAGTTTTTCTTCATAAGATTGCATTAAAGCATCAATGATATGTTTAGTAAAAGCTTTATTTTGACTATAAGCATGCGGAGAATTTAGCATGGATTGCAACAAGGAAATACAATCTATCAAAGAGCAATTATCATAATTAAATTCCTTGAAGTCCAAGATAGTGGGTTCATTTCTATCTGAAGTTTTAATCTCTTCAATCCCACTTTTGCCAAATTTTGCATCAAGATCTAAAAACTCCGAATTTTTGGGACGCCTTCTAACTAAATGTAACTCATCTCCAGTCCCATCATTATCAAGATTCATATTGCAAAACAAGGATTTAATAGGGGACACATCAATAACTTTTAGATCTTCATATTTATTCTCATAAAAACTTTCCGGTTTGGCAGCCATCTTATTAACTAAGGTGGCCTGCTTATCCGAAATTTCAGCTATTATTTTTTCAAGATGAGCAACCTGAGATTTCAAACCATAAAATTCTTAGACATGTCATCAAGTTCTTTATTCATGTACTCCATAAAGCCTTTTTGTTCCTTAAGCTCGTTTCTAAAGAAATTATTATGCTCAAATTGTAAATTCATAGAGCTTCTGACATTGCTTTCAATCTCTTCCAACCTTTTAAGGTGAAGATCAGCAAATCTAGGCAGGGCCATAAGGGTAACAAGCAACAAGAGGAAAGCGAAAAGAGGCGAATGGAAAAGAGGGTGAATAAAACGGCAATGGTGAAGTGGGGGAGAGGAAAACAAGAGGCAAATGGCAAATAATGTAATGCGAGGGATAAGAGTTTGTGATGGGTACTTGGTGAGGGAGTCCTGGATTAGGGGGTCCTCGGACAGCCGGACTATGTACTTGTGCCGGACTGTTGGACTATGAAGATACAATATTGAAGACTTCGTCTCGTGTCCACGTGGGACTCTCCTTTGCGTGGAAGGCAAGCTTGGAAATTCGGATATGTAGATCTCCTTCTCTGTAACCGACTCTGTGTAACCCTAGCCCCCCTTCGGTGTCTATATAAACCAAAGGGTTTAGTCCGTAGGACAACAACAATCATAATCATAGGCTAGCTTCTAGGGTTTAGCCTATACGATCTTGTGGTAGATCAACTCTTGTAATACTCATATCATCAAGATCTATCAAGCAAGAAGAAGGATATTACCTCCATAGAGAGGGCCCGAACCTGGGTAAACATCGTGTCCCCCGCCTCCTGTTACCATTAGCCTTAGACGCACAGTTCGGGACCCCCTACCCGAGATCCACCGGTTTTGACACCGACATTGGTGCTTTCATTGAGAGTTCCACTGTGTCGTCACTATAAGGCTTGATGGCTCCTTCAATCATCCACAACGATGCAATCCAGGGTGAGGTTTTCCTCCCCGGATGGATCTTCATATTCGGCGGCTTCGCACTGCGGGCCAACTCGCTTGGCCATCTGGAGCAGATCGATAGCTACGCCTCTGGCCATCAGGTCAGGTTTGGAAGCCTGAACTACACTGCCGACATCTGCGGAGACTTGATCTTCGACGGATTCGAGCCCATGACAGGCGCACCGAACAGTCACGATGAGCATGACGTAGATCTGCCATCGGACGGTGTTCGAGAGATCACACCTGTAGCTGCCCCGGGTCTAAATCCAGAGCGGACCGTGTCATCCGAGGACAGGTGAATAGACCCCGCCATGGAGGCCGCACACTCATCAGCGATGGAGCTGAACACAGACTTCGCCTCCAAAGAGGTCTGTGTCATCGGACCCTCGGACTCGTCTCTGGCCATAGGCTCCGAACCGAGTGCATCCGTGCCTATCGAATCTGATTGGACACCGATCATGGAGTTTACCTCCGCGGATATCTTTCAGCACTCACCCTTGGGCGACGTGCTAAATTCACTGAAATCTCTCTCCATGTCAGGAGACTCTTGGCCGAACTATGTCCGGCTTGAGTGGGAAGCGGACAACGAAGAAATTCGTTCCCCACCCACCACCCACGTAATAGCTACTGTCAATGACTTAACCGACATGCTTGATGTCGACTCCGAAGACGTCGACGGTATGGATGACGACGCCGGAGAAGAACAGGAACCACTGCCCACAGGGCGCTGGACAGCCACCTCATCATATGATATATATATGGTGGACACGCCCAAAGAAAGCAATGGCGACGAGTCAATAGAGGATAATCCCCTCGAGAAGCAATCCAAGCGCCGGCGGCGCCACTCTAAGCCCCGCCATAGCAAAAATGGCAATACCAGCACAAGAGACAGTAGCACTCTGGATGGTGCCGAAGATGAAAACAATCCCGCCCAGCCAAGCTTCGAGCAAGCCGAACAGGAGGATGGGCAAGTTAGCCCTGATAAACAGGCAATGGATGGAGACTCGGAGGATGATAATTACATGCCCCTCTCCGAAGACGAGGTGAGCTTCAGCGATGAAGAATTCATCGTACCTGAGGACCCCGTCGAGCAGGAGCGCTTCAAGCATCGGCTTATAGCCACTGCAAAAAGCCTGAAGAAAAATCAGCAGCAGCTTCAAGCTGATCAAGATCTACTAACAGATAGATGGACCGAGGTCCTGGCAGCCGAGGAATACGGACTCGAGCACCCAACAAAAAGTTACCAAAAGCACAGGTTGCTACCTCAACTCGAGGAAGAGGCATTAGAGCCTACACTACCAGCACAGGATGCGGCTGACCGGCCACCTCGTGGCCGACACAAAGCGGCGTATCAGCCCGAAGTCCAGCCCGCACCCTGTCGCCAAATAAGCAAAAACACGAAGGCCCGGGGCTACACGCATGACCTGCGAGACAAATTGGAAAACAAAGCAGGATAGTCAAGATCGATCTACGGATCATGGGGCCGCGCCCCAACGCGTGACGATGACCGTCACGCCGGATATACTAAAAACAAATCCGGCTGGGCCAAATACAACAGATCAGACTCATTTGAACTACGTCGTGATGTAGCCCAGCATAGAGGCGCCGCACACCCCCTATGCTTCACTGACGAAGTAATGGATCATGAATTCCCAGAAGGGTTTAAACCCGTGAATATCGAATCATACGATGGTACAACAGACCCCCGCGGTATGGATTGAAGATTTCCTTCTCCACATTCACATGGCCCGTGGCGCTGATCTACATGCCATCATGTACCTCCCACTAAAACTCAAGGGACCGACTCGGCATTGGCTGAATAGCCTGCCGGCAAAATCCATTGGTAGTTGGGAGAACCTGGAAGATACATTCCTTGACAACTTCCAGGGCACTTATGTGCGACCACCGGATACTGATGACTTAAGTCACATAACCCAACAGCCTGGAGAGTCAGCTAGGAAATTCGGGACTCGGTTCCTAACTAAAAAGAACCAAATTATCGACTGTTCGGATGCCGAAGCCCTACCGGCCTTTAAGCATAACATCTGTGACGAATGGTTCGCCTGACACCTTGGCCAAGAGAAGCCAAAGTCCATGGCAGCCCCCGCGACACTCATGACCCGGTTTTGTGCGGGCGAGGACAGCTGGCTGGCTCGTAGCAACAGCACATCAAGAAATCCTAGCACTTCAGATGCCAGAGATAGCAACAGCAAGCCCCGATGCAACAGACACAAGCGTCGCAACAATGGCGATAATGCCGAAGACACGGCTGTCAATGCTGGATTCAGTGGCCCTAAGTGCGGTCAGCAGAAAAAGCCATTCAAAAGCAACAATCCGGGCCCGTCTAGTCTGGACCGCATACTCGATCGCTCATGTCAAATTCACGGCACCCCCGATAAACCAGCCAACCACACCAACAGAGAATGTTGGGTGTTCAAATAGGCTGGCAAGTTGAATGCCAAAAATAAGGAAAAGGGGCCGCACAGTGATGACAACGAGGAGCCCCGGCTGCCGAACACATGAGGACAGAAGAAATTTCCTCCCCAAGTAAAAACGGTAAATATGATATACACAACCCATATTCCCAAGAGGGAGCAGAAACATGCACTAAGGGACGTCTACGCGATGGAGCCAGTCGCCCCAAAGTTCAACCCATGGTCTTCTTGTCCGATCACCTTCGATCGCAGGGACCATCCAACCAGTATTCATCATGGCGGTTCAGCCGCGCTGGTCCTCGACCCCATCATTGATGGATTCCACCTCACACAAGTCCTTATGGATGGTGGCAGCAGCCTGAACCTGCTCTATCATGATACAGTGCGCAAAATGGGCATCAATCCCTCAAGGATCAAACCCACGAAAACCACCTTTAAAGGTGTCATACCAGGTGTAGAGGCCTGTTGCACGGGCTCAATCACACTGGAAGTTGTCTTCGGATCTCCGGACAACTTCCGAAGCGAAGAGTTAATCTTCGATATCGTCCCCTTCCGCAGTGGCTATCACGCACTGCTCGGACGAACCGCATTTGCCAGATTTAACGCGGTACCACATTACGCATACCTCAAACTCAAGATGTCAGGACCTCGCGGGGTTATAAATGCGGTCCACAATGCGGCTCAACCGTCCCCCCGTACACCTTCCCCCTTTTCTTTCTTTCAGGTCCTTCTCTTCTTGAGGCTCTTCCGATAATCTGAGTATCGGACCCATCACGGGACGGAAACACCAAGGAGGCAAGAAGCTTTGACGTACAAGGGAATCCCCAGGTCATCTCTGATAACGATCGCTATACCTGTTTTACATACCCACACGCAGCTCGCTCTTTGTTAAGGACATGTCAAATAGTCCTATTTTGCTTATCGCACTACTTGTATACATATGCCTTGACGTATTATTCAAATAACAATGGAAAATAACGTATAGCGTTAGCTTATTATTACATTTTTTATCTTTTTCCTTTACTACTTATTTATTACAAATTGCGCCCGTACATTTTGGTACGTTCAGCTCGCCAGGGGCTTCAGTGTACCCCATAACACGGCAGGAAAAGTCCGAACACTTTTGACAGTGCGGCACCCCGAACTTATACCATTATATGCATCAGCTCCGAATCATGTCTTGGGTCAATAGTTGGGTTTGCCCGGCTCCCATGTTTTGCTGCCTTACGTTCCGCTACATCGGCTAAGGTGGCACAGGGAGAACTAATGCGATTGTGTCCTGGTTCTTCCGGACGAGCACCTCAGTAGAGAAAGCCGAAAACTGACTGTCATGATGCGGCGAGAGTTGGTCGCTGTTCGACAGGTCTCAAAATCCCTAAAGATTTTTTCTGCTTCGGGCGAGGAATCGGCCTTGTCCGATTTAGGCATGTATAGCGCCCCAAGTTCGGCCTTCCGAATACCAGGGGCTACGCCAAAATTTAAAATTATAGAACTTCTATGGCTAAGTAAGAGTGATAAAGTTGTATACTGATTGCCTTGTTCGTTGCGCTAAACACCTCCTTAAAGGACCAAGAATTTGGATAAAGATTGTTTAGATTTATCCCGAACACCCCGGTACTAGTTACATGGGGATAGAAGCCGACGACTGGCCAACTCTCAGATTTTATAAACGGCCGCACAGAAGGTAAAATTTTAAATCAGCAAGTGTTATATTGCGCAAAAGAACTTGTTTCATATTACAGGATAAACTAAATGTATTCATTCAAAGATTACATCCTTTGCACATCGCTACGCCACAAGGCGGGAGCCCTTCAGGAAACTATCATAATACTTTTCGGGGTGGCGATGCTCCTTGCCCTTCGGCGGCCCTTCGGTCATCAGCTTCTCGGCATCCATCTTCGCCCAGTGCACTTTTAAGCAGGCAAAGGCCATCCGCGCACCTTCAATGCAAACTGACCGCTTTATAACTTCAAGCCGCGGGCAGGTGCTCACAAGCCGCTTTACTAGGCCGATGTAGCTGCTGGGCAGAGGCTCGGCAGGCCATAGCCAGACTATGAGGTCCTTCATGGCCAGTTCCGCCGCTTTGTGTAGTTCGACCAGTTGCTTCAGCTGGTCGCTCAAAGGCATCGGGTGTTCGGCCCAATGTACTGAGACTAGAACAACTTCTCCGTCGAGCTCCCTTCTTCAGCTCAGTAGAACTCTTCGGCATCAGATATGTTGCACGATGGATCTGCGAATGCTCCTCGAGAGCTCCAAATTCAGGTAAGTAAAAGGAAAGTCTCTTTCACATGCTTGCTTTGCATATTGAATGCCTTACCTGCCGCAATCTTCTTGGTTGCTTGAATCTCCTGGAGGGCCTTTTGGGCTTCGGCCTTGGCATCTCGTGCGCTCTGGAGGGCCTTCGCAAGCTTGGACTCTTGCGTCTTAGAGTCACGCTCCAAGGACTCGTATTTTTTGACGAAATCCTGGAGCTCTTGCTGGACCTCGTCGACCCGGGACTCTTGCTTCTCGTGCTCGGTGTGCTCCTTGGCCGCTTTGTTTTCGTCCTCGGTCGGCGCCTTCTTAAGGGCCCCACTTTGGTAGTGGCCCCTATTAAAACTCATGACGCTTCTATTAGCAGCAACAATTTTTTTGTTTATAAATATACATATGGGGTATTGTGTACCTTTGTTTTCCTCGAGCTGCCTCTTCACGAGGCTGAGCCCTCCCTCAGTCCGCTCCAGGTCCCGCTTCAGTCCAGAGACCTCCACAGTACGGGCAGCAGCGGCCAGCAGCGACGCCTGCTTATTCACATAGACATACTCTGTTAGACTCCTATGGATGTTATTTGATCCTCTGTTCGGCCTTTCTTTCCGAACACTAAACAGAGCATCAGGGGCTACTGTCTATATTGTGATATTTTGTTACAATTTTCTTACTTACCTCAAAGCCTGTTAGGAGGCTGGCGCAGGCTTCGGTCAATCCGCTCTTGGCAGACCGGACCCTCTCAATCACTGTACTCATGATGGCACGGTGTTCTTCATCAATGGAAGCGCCGTGAAGCGCTTCCAGCAAGTTGTCTGATGCCTCTGGATGGACAGAGGTCATCGGCACAGGCGGCTCGCCCTCCTTAGAGAGAGGCTGCCTGCCGGAATCCGGAACCACTTAGGTTTCCGGAGCCGCATTCGGCTGGGGGCCAGACTTGCTGCGGCCGCTGTCATTAGAATCCATGGGGGTCTTCCCTCCCATGTGCCCAGGGTCTGGGATTTCGCCTTGGGGCGTCTCCAGAACTATGTCCCCCTGGTCCGGTATCCTCTTAGACAACACCTCGGTGTCATCCACGGGCTTGGGGGAGGAGGCTGTCGGGAGTGAATCGCTATTCATCGCCGACAGGCCCGGAGACCCATCCGAAGAGGATACGTCGATGTGGGCTTTGGCCGGACTGCACGATCATGTTTGGCATGATAAGAAGCGATAAAGCAAAACATACAGGATGTATTATAGTGCCCGGATACTTACGACTTTGCCAGGGGCTTGTCCCTAAGCAACCACTCCTCGTCGCTGTAGGCGGCTGTGGTGGAGTGGTCCGGAGGGAGGGTCTTTCCTTTCTTGGACCCTTCGGCCTCCCCCGACGGGGCGGCCTTCCTTTTCTTTTCCCCCGGTTGGGGGGGAGGGATTTCCCCTTCCTCCTCCTCGTCTTTGTTGGAGGAGCGTGCATTGGTGTCTTCGGATGATGAGTCTGATACAACCTTGCGCCGGAGACCTTTCCTGGTCCCCGCGGCCTTCTTCTTGGCCTTCTTCTCTGACACCTCATAGGGCGCCGGAAACAGCATCTCTGTTAGGAGAGCCGGTGCTGGATCCTCGGGTAGTGGAGCGGGACAGTCAATCCGCTCCGCTATCGCTACCCAGTCCTGTTAAATTGGCATGAAGGTTTAGATTCCTCCCATGGATGAGCTAGTACAAGGCACGTCTTGCAAAATATAAAAACTCACCGGATTGGTGGGGCGCTTTGCACTGAGTCCGCGATCTTCGACTATGGGCGGTGGTACCTTGGTGGTCTTGAACAACACCTTCCAGACATCTTCATGCGTCGTGTCGAAGAGCTCTCGCAGTGTCTGGTGTTCGGCTGGGTCAAACTCCCACATATTGAAAGCCCGTCTCTGACACGGAAGGATCCGGCAGATGAGCATGACCTGGACCACGTTGACAAGCTTGATTTTCTTGCCTATCATATTTTTGACGCAGGTCTGGAGTCCGGTCAGCTCCATCAATGAGCCCTAGGCTAAGCCCTTCTCCTTCCAGGAGGTGAGCCGCATGGGGATGCCGGATCGAAATTCAGGGGCTGCCGCCTAGTTGGTGTCGCGTGGCTCGGTGATGTAGAACCACCCCGATTGCCACCCCTTCACGGTCTCCACATAGGAGCCTTCGGGCCATGTGACATAGGGCATCTTGCCCACCATGGCGCCTCTGCACTCCACTTGCTGGCCGACCACCACCTTCGGCTTCACATTGAAGGTCTTCAGCCATAGGCCGAAGTGGGGCGTAATGCGGAGGAAGGCCTCGCACACAACGATAAACGCCGAGATGTTGAGGATGATATTGGGGGCCAGATCATGGAAGTCCAGCCCGTAGTAGAACATGATCCCGCGAACAAATGGGTGGAGGGGGAATCCCAGTCCACAGACAAAGTGAGAGACAAACACTACGCTCTCCTGAGGCTTCGGGGTAGGGATGATCTGCCCTTCGGTAGGGAGCCGGTGCACAATGTCTACGACCAGGTATCCGGCCTCCCGAAGCTTCATGATGTCCTCCTCCTTAATGGAGGAGGCCATCCACTCGCCTCCCGCTCCGGACATACTCAGAATGACTTAGCGGAGAAGAAGAAAGCTTGGGCGCTAGAGCACGAGTGAGGGAAAATGGATGAGCAGAGGAAGAAGAAGGCATGGGTGAAATAGGGGGAGTCTTAATCTCCTTATAAAGGCCGTAGAAACCATGCGCCTCCCCACTTGCCCTGTAAACTCACTTATTCCCCAAGCATCGTGTTGGTGGCACGGTGGGGTTACCCACACCCGTTTTGATGAGGATCCCGTGATAAGGGGACACGATCTCTGCTTTGACAAGACGTGCCAATGAAACCGCCTCGCAATATGTGCAGCAGCAGGTTGAGAAAACGGTTCGAATAATGACTGGGCCATGGCGTGATGTCACACTATAAAAAGTTGTCAGCAGATTAGATTTGTGGAATATTTTGCTCTCTACGGTGGTATGTGGAAATTGTTTTGCAGAGCCGGACACGATCCTTGTGTTCAAGATCTTCTATGGAGTATTCGGAGAAGGAACCCGCCTTGGAATGCCGAAGACAATCTGCGCGCCGGACTCATCGTCATTGAAGCCTGGTTCAGGGGCTACTGAGGGAGTCCTGTATTAGGGGGTCCTCGGACAGCCGGACTATGTACTTGTGCCGGACTGTTGGACTATGAAGATACAATATTGAAGACTTTGTCACGTGTCCGGGTGGGACTCTCCTTTGCGTGGAAGGCAAGCTTGGCAATTCGGATATGTAGATCTCCTTCTCTGTAACCGACTCTGTGTAACCCTAGCCCCCTCTGGTGTCTATATAAACCGGAGGGGTTAGTCCGTAGGACAACAACAATCATAATCATAGGCTAGCTTCTAGGGTTTAGCCTCTATGATCTCGGGGTAGATCAACTCTTGTAATACTCATATCATCAAGATCAATCAAGAAGGAAGAAGGGTATTACCTCCATAGAGAGGGCCCGAACCTGGGTAAACATCGTGTCCCCTGCCTCCTGTTACCATTAGCCTTAGACGCACAGTTCGGGACCCCCTACCCGAGATCCACCGGTTTTGACACTGACACTTGGTATGTCTTAACTTGTGCGTAGATTCCCCAGCAACGGCGCCAGAAATCTTTCTTGCTACCTCTTGAGCATGTGTTGGTTTTCCCTTGAAGAGGAAAGGGTGATGCAGCAGAGTAGCGTAAGTATTTCCGTTGGTTTTTGAGAACCAAGGTATCAATCCAGTAGGAGGCCACACGCAAGTCCCTCGTACCTACACAAACAAATAAGAACCTTGCAACCAACATGATAAAGGAGTTGTCAATCCCTTCACGGACACTTGCAAAAGTGAGATCTGATAGAGATGATAAGATAATATTTTTGGTATTTTTATGATAAAGATTAAAAGTAAATATAGCAAAATAAACGGCGCCAGAAATAGCTCGTTGACGGGAGATTAATATGATGGAAAATAGACCTGGGGGACATAGGTTTCACTAGTGGCTTCTCTCAAGATAGAATAAGTATTACGATGGGTAAACAAATTACTGTCGAGCAATTGATAGAACTGAGCATAGTTATGAGAATATCTAGGTATGATCATGTATATAGGCATCATGTCCGTGACAAGTAGACTGACTCCTGCCTGCATCTACTACTATTACTCCATACATTGACTGCTATCCAGCATGCATCTAGAGTATTAAGTTCATAAGAACGGAGTAACGCTTTAAGCAAGATGACATGATGTAGAGGGATAAACTCATGCAATATGATATAAACCCCGTATTTTTATCCTCGATGGCAACAATACAATACGTGTCATTTACCCTACTGTCTGTGGGATCGAGCACCGCAAGATTGAACCCAAAGCTAAGCACTTCTCCCATTGCAAGAAAGATCAATCTAGTAGGCCAAACCAAACTGATAATTCGAAGAGACTTGCAAAGATAACCAATCATACATAAAAGAATGCAGAGAAGATTCAAATATTGTTCATATATAATCTTGATCATAAACCTACAATTCATCGGATCTCGATAAACACACCACAAAATAAGATTACATCGAATAGATCTCCAAGAGAATCGAGGAGAACTTTGTATTGAGATCCAAAGAGAGAGAAGAAACCATCTAGCTAATAACTATGGACCCGAACGTCTGAGGTAAACTACTCACACATCATAGGAGAGGCTATGGTGTTGATGTAGAAGCCCTCCGTGATCGATGCCCCCTCTGGCAGGACGCTAGAAAAGGGCCCTAGATGGGTTCTCACGGGTAAAAAAGGTTGCGGCGGTGGAACTAGGTTTTCGTGGTGCTCCTCGATGGTTTGGGGGTACGTAGGTATATATAGGAGGAAGAAGTAGGTCGGTGGAGCCACGAGGGGCCCACGAGGGTGGAGGGCGCGCCCAGGGGGTTGGTGCGCCCGCCTCATGGCCTCCTCGTTGATTTCTTGACGTCCACTCCAAGTCCTCTAGATCACGTTTGTTCCAAAAATAACTCTCCCGAAGGTTTCATTCCGTTTGGACTCCGTTTGATATTCCTTTTCTGCGAAACACTGAAATAGGCAAAAAAACAACAATTTGCATTGGGCCTTGGTTGAATAGGTTAGTCCGAAAAATAATATAAAAGTGTATAAATAAGTCCATTAAACATCGAAAACAGAATATATAATAGCATGGAGCAATCAAAAATTATAGATACGTTGGAGACGTATCAGCGACTATTAAGAAAACGTATTTGCAAACCCATACCTCTTTGACTAGGGCCCGACCATGTCTTCGTTTGCCTTCCTCTTAGAAGGCTTGCCCGGTGCGGGAGCCGCTCTCTTCAGAGTCGCTCCTGGAGTAACACGGTATGTAGAACGCCTCCCCTTCGAAGCACGAGACAGTGCGGTGGGTGAGGCGGAACGAGGGAACCCTTTCGAGGGAGATGTCTCCTGACTACTTACATGCGAAGCAGAGAGAAGACCAGGGTAATCGGTGATGATGGGCACTTCGGTGCCGTCGTAGCTCGCCTGATAAAACACGCCATTCTCGAGCACCACGAATATATTTGGATCCTCTTCGAATCCATGGTTAAGGTCCTGATTGTGGCCCTCGGGCTATGGGGCGGGCCTGTGAAGCCCCTCGGAAATCTTTCGCCAATGCTGTTACAAATGGACGAGTTAATATTCATTAAAGCAAAGCTCATGGAGTGGGGTGAGTAGAGCAGAAGAGTTGGGGGCTTACCCAGCTAGGAGGACTGTATATGAAATATCCTTCTCTATGCATGATGTGCAGGAACTCCTCTTCCTCACCCTTGAACAGTTCGGCCAATATTTTGGCTAGGGCGGCAAGGGTGTCCGGACCTTTCCTGCCGTAGCGGGAGGCGTCATCTTCCCCATTGTAGTTCCACATGGGAAGTCCTATGTATTGAAGTGGCTAGACCCCCCGCACTATGGAGGTCGCCATCATTTCGACTATTGTGTATCCGAACTGGGCAAGCGTCCTGATCTTGCTCAGGAGTTGGCGGACTTCCGCACTATCTTCCTCCTCGAGGCTCCGAGGGCGCCAGCTGTGGCGTTTCTTCAGAAGAACACTTGCAAACTCAGGGAGACCCCTCCGGACTGGATCTGGAAGTACCACGTCCTTGATGTAAAACCATTCAGAGGTCCACTCTTCGGAAGCTTTCTTCGGCGTGCCGGATAGGTATCCAGTCTCAGCAATACGCCATATTTCGGCTCCGCCCACTTCAAAAATCGATCCCTCCTGGTTGTGCGGGACAAGACAAAATAACCTTCTCCACAGATCAAAGTGGGCCTCGCAACCCAGGAATAGTTTGCATAAGGCGACGTGGCCTCGATATGCAGGATGGAGGTTGGGGTAAAATTGTGCAGCTGGAGGCCATAATATTCCAGAAGCCCTTGGAGGAATGGGTGAATTGGAAATTCCATGCCCCTTAGAAAATAGGGGACGAGGCACACTCGTTCTCCTGCAGATGGATTGGGGAAATACTCCACCTGGGTTTTGCCGTTGAAGGAGGCCAACCCTGCTCGAACAGGGACTAGATCTGTAGGAGGAAGAAATCCCTGTGTTTGCAACTTCTCCAATTGACTGTGGGACACACAGCACCTCTCCCACTCGCCTTTCTCTGGGTCGGAACGGGAGGAGGAGCTGGGAATATTAGCCATGTTAGAATGGTCTTTCCTGGCAATCTCTGAGGATTTTCACCGCGTGGTGCCGAATTGATCTGAGACCCAATCTCTTTAAATAGACGCTCTTTCTTGCATGGCCGGGGTGTTAATTTGCAAGAAATACCCTCACCGTCCACATTCGCCCGACCCGTGGAAGCTGAAGTCATAGATGCATAAAAGCCGAGGGGTGCGACATTGAATTATAAGCCGAATACATTACTTGGAGGTTGTCGGAGGAGGAACCCGCCTTGCAATGCCGAAGACAATCTGCGCGCCGAACATCTTGTCATTGAAGCCTGGTTCGGGGGCTATTGAGCGAGTCCTGGATTAAGGGGTCCTCGGGCGTCTGGCTTGTTAGCCATGGGCTGGACTGATGGGCTGTGAAGATACGAAGACCGAAGGCTGCACCCGTGTCCGGATGGGACTCTCCCTTGGTGTGGAAGGCAAGCTTGGCGGCCGAATATGTAGATTCCTTTCTTTGTAACCGACCTTGTGTAACCCTAGATCCTCCCGGTGTCTATATAAACCAGCGGACTTAATCCGGAAACAAGGAGACTCATAGTCATATAGGCTAGACTTCTAGGGTTTAGCCATTACGATCTCGTGGTAGATCAACTCTTGTAATACTCATATCCATCAAGATCAATCAAGCAGGAAGTGGGTATTACCTCCATAGAGAGGGCCCGAACCTGGGTAAACATCGTGTCCCCTGTCTCCTATTACCATTGACCTTAGACGCACAGTTCAGGACCCCCTACCCGAGATCCGCCGGTTTTGACACGGACAATGGCTTTGATCTTCTCCGGATTAGCTTCAATGCCCCTGATAGACACCAGAAAGCCCAAGAGCTTGCCTGTCGGCACACCAAAAACACACTTGGCCGGGTTAAGCATCATCTTATAAACCCGGAGATTATCAAAGGTTTCCTTCAAATCGTCTATTAACGTCTCCTTCTTTCTGGATTTTACCACAATATCATCCACATAAGCATGAACATTGCGCCCAATCTGATTATGAAGGCAATTCTTGAGCCCAAAAGGCATAGAGACATAGCAAAAGGCTCCAAAGGGAGTTATGAAAGCTGTCTTTTCTTGGTCTTTAACTGCCATCTTGATCTGATGATAACCAGAATAAGCATCCAGAAAACTCAAACGCTCACAACTCGCCGTAGCATCAATAATTTGATCAATGCGAAGGAGAGCAAAGGGATCAGCCGGACAAGCCTTGTTTAAATCCGTGTAGTCCACACACATACGCCAAGTGCCGTTCTTCTTAAGTACCAGCACTGGGTTAGCTAACCACTCAGGATAAAAAAACCTCAATAATAAATCCAGCTGCCAAGAGCTGGGCTACCTCCTCACCAATGGCCTTATGCCTTTCTTCGTTGAAACGACGAAGAAACTGCTTGACCGGTTTAAACTTGGGATCAATATTGAGAGTGTGCTCAGCGAGTTCCCTTGGTACACCTGGCATGTCAGAAGGTTTCCATGCAAAGATGTCCCGGTTCTCACGGATGAACTCGATGAGCGCACTTTCCTATTTCGGATCCAGATTAGCACTGATATTGAACTGCTTGGATGAATTGCCAGGAACAAAATCAACCAGCTTGGTATCATCTGCCGATTTAAACTTCAAAACTGAATCATGCTCTGTAGTTGGCTTTTGCAAAGATGTCATATCCGCTGGATAAACATTGTCCTTATAAAATTTTAACTCCTCCGTTGCACAAACCAACTCAGCATAAGCCGCATCACCTTCTTGGCATTCCAAAGCTATCTTTCGGCTACCGTGCACTGTGATGGTCCCCTTGTAACCCAGCATCTTGAGCTGCAGATAAACATAACAAGGCCACACCATGAACTTGGCATAAGCCAGCCGTCCAAACAGAGCGTGATACGGGCTGTGAATCTTGACTAATTCAAAGGTCAATGTCTCTGACCTAGAGTCATGATCATCTTCAAAAGCAACTTCTAGAGCTATCTTACCAACTGGGTGCCGACTTACCAGGCACCACGCCATGGAAAATAGTGTTCGACGATTTAAGATTTTTATTTGTCAACCCCATGCGATGAAAAGTTTCATAATAAAGGATATTGATGCTGCTCCCTCCGTCCATGAGTACTTTGGTGAACTTATACCCTACTACTTGTGGCGCAACCACCAATGCCAGGTGACCCAGATTATCAACCCCGGGCGGGTGATCTTCCCGACTCCACACAATGGGCTACTCAGACCAGCGCAACGGCGTTTACCGCCCTTTTATGAAGCTTCTGATCCCCTTTGCATAAACTTGTGGTGAAGACATGGTACTGCCCACTATCCAACTGCTTTGGGTTACTCTGATACCCAGATTGCTGTTGCTGATTCCCCTGACCTGACTGTTGATGGTAGCCACCCTGATTGCCTTGATTACCTTGGAATCCAGAGATAGAACTGCCACCGCCATAACCCGGTACGAGAGCCGGATCCTGAGCCACCACCCGGCCCATGATTGTCTTGAAAAGATTGAAATTTTTGTACTCCTTCATAATGAAGCAATCCTTCTAGAGGTGGCCAGACGGTCTTTCTCGCGTCCCATGCCTTGGGCAGGGTTGATTTAGCATCTGCTCAAGATTAAAACCTGATCCTCCGGTCCGTGGGGGCAGTTTACCTTTACAACGCTCGCCATTATTCTGTGCTTTGGTGTTAGCCACAAAGTCCAAACTATTATCAGCTTTGCACTTACCATTGCCTCCCTGATTCGCCGGATTATGTTGCTGCCATCTGGTACTGCTACTCTTCTTTCCCTTTCCCGGCTTTTCATCATCAGACTCGGGGTCCTTGGTACCATCAGAGTCAGCGTATTTAACCAGAGCCGCCATGAGTGTCCCCATGTCATTGCAGTGGCGTTTGAGCCGCCCTAAGTTCTACTTTAAGGGTGTGAAACGACAATTTTTCTCCAACATCAAGACTGCTGAATCGGCATTGATGCGATCCGACAAGTGCAGGATTGTTGAGACCTGGCGCACCCAATGGGTTGTCGCCTCACCTTCTTCTTGGACACAGGAGGCTAAATCTACAATTGACATGGGCTGCTTGCACGTATCTTTAAAATTCTAGATAAATCGGGCTTTTAACTCGGCCCATGACCCAATGGAGTTGGCAGGGAGCCCCTTCAACCAAGTGCAGGTCATTCCATCCAACATCAAGGGGAAATATTTAGCACACACAGCATCGCTAACATCTAGCAATTCCATGGCCATCTCATAACTCTTGACCCATGCTTCAGGAGGTAAATTGGCTGTATAGTTAGGCACCTTGCGAGGACCCTTGAAATCCTTGGACAGACGCTCATTACGTAGAGCCGGCACTAAACATGGCACGCGCAAATTGCTAAAGGTTACACCTGGCTCCACCGGAGTTGTCGGACGAACCGGAGAAGTTTGACGGGCCGCATACTGTGCCGCCAGCTCGGCCATCGACGTGATCTACCTTGATCCACTATGTTCTGAGCATCAACAGCACTGCCCACCGGGTTATGTCCGCGAGGCGGGTTATGGTTCCGCCCACTGCTTGACACAGTCGGCTCATCGATATGCCTGATGTAACTCCGGCTTGGGCGAGGGGTGGAATGAATCCTTTCACGACTGTAAGAATAAGCCTGCTGCTGAACCAATGCTATCTGAAGGAGCTCTCTATCCCTCCGCATCTCAACCGCCATCGGAGACTCGCCTTCAACTGGGAGAGCCGCCAATCGTGACGCTGCAACGATCATGTTATCCAAAGGGTTAGAATAATGACCCTGTGGTGTTGGCATGTGTTGTGGCGGGATATTGTTCTGATGAGGCGGATCCGTCGTGTGTGGCTGAACCGGCATTCCCGTCCCAGTCACTTCAACCCGGTCTACCAGTGGCGGGTTACTGCTTCCTGCTCCCGGCATGTTAAAGAGATTCCTCGCCTCGCAAACCGGCAGCAGGCGAGTCTGATGCCTCCTCCTCATGACTTCGTTTGAAGCGTTCTGATCTAGCATGAGCCGGTAAGACTCCAACTGAATTCGCTGCACCTGAGCATCCAATGTAACCTGCTCCGCAGCCATCCTAGCATCTTCAGCCATTAGGTCCTCCTTAGCTTGAGCTATCTGATCTCGCAACTTTGCGAATTCCACGTTGTGTTGATCTCGGTTATCCGGGTTAACCTCTGTTGTCAGCAGTGTTGCCAAGGTGTCTAGTAAATCGGACAAGACCTGAGCCGGCGGGCGCGCAGGGCCTCCTACCCTGGCCGCCATTGCCGCTGCTGACCCCGAAATCAATGTCGCTGCAGTCAAAGAATGTTGTACTGGCTGTGTACCGGCCATGAAGATTGCAACCCAGTTCGGCGGCTTGTAGGGGTCTGGAATACTGTCGCCATCGGAACAGCCCCCAAGCCGGCCGTCGTGCAGTTGATACAATGACTCGGTTTCACCGGTGGATGACTCGCCATCCAAGTAGACAACCGTCTCACCGTTAGATAGCGTTCTATCCTCAGATTCCGTACCATGGATGAATCCCACGAAGGCACGACTCATGACGGGCTGAACTCGGGCGGGTCCTGCACGCTGAGCCGTCTTGATGATGTCGGTGCAGATGTCTGGCTCAGGGCCCAGTTCACCGATCTTGCTGATGAAGACGTGAATTCCACCAAAGGTGACCCAGTACCCGTACTCGATTGAGACGGCCTCGAGGCCCCAGCCTACGTCGTCGATGTAGAGCTTTCCGTGACAACTCTTGGTCATCCAGCCCACAATGTATCCCTTGATCCCTTCAAAGTTGCCCTTTATGATCTCGAAACCACAGTGCGCTGGCCCCACGGTGGGCGCCAACTGTCGTGGAATTGTCACGGCAGATGTCCTAGTGTGTGGACTTAGTCGTGGAGCCATCGCGATGAGGTTAACTTAAAGGGGCTAATCGGGTCAAAGGACATAGAGAATTATACTGGTTTGGCCCCTTGCTGTGAAGGTAAAGGCCTAATCCAGTTTGAGGTGGTATTGCTAGGGTTTCGATGACCAGGCAACGAATACGCTTAGCCTGGCTCTCGATCTGTTGTTTGTTGTCCCTAAACCGCCATCGGGTTGTCCCTTTATATACTCAGGTTGACGCTCGACGGTTCACAGAATCCCGGCCGGCTCATAGACGTGTCCGGCTCGGTATCCACTCTTTCCTATCTTACAATACAAGTCATACACCTATGGCGGTTTACATCTATGGGCCCTAACCCGCCTTTGGGATTTGGGCCTTCTTATTAAGTCTCCTTCGTAAGTCGCCATCTTCTATGTCTTCATGGGCTTCAATACTGGTAAATCGTCATGAGCATAACCCGGCCCCTCCTGGGCAGTTTATACTCAATAGTTATATCCCCAACACAACCCAATATATGTCCTTACTGTTTTTATGTGTTCACATGATTAAGCTACTGTAGTAATCATGTTTTATAGCTTTCGTTTCAATAAAATGCCAAGTAAATCCTTTGGGGTAGTGTGGATGATAGTTGACTTGATTCTGTACAAAAATAGAAACTTTTGCACCTAGTCATAGAATTCTTTAAAATTACTGGAGTGTTGAAAAATTCTGAATTTTTTTACATAAGATTGATATACAAATTTTCTATGTTGTCCTAATCTTTTTGATTTTTTGTAGTAACATAAGTATGGTTATTATTCAGATCATTACAGACTGTTCTGTTTTTGACAGATTCTGTTTTTAATGCATAGTTTGCTTGTTTTCTAGTTTCTATGGCTTATATTGCTCAATATAAATTGTAGAAATGACATGGTACAGTAGGCATTGTGTGATAACAATTGTGAATCTTGTCTTGACAGTACCAAACTGAGTGATATGTCTTTCTCATACTAACCCATCTCACGAAGTTCCGTTAAGTTTTCACTACTAGGGAAAACCTTATACACAGAACTTTAGCAGTAGCGTGGGTCAAAGAAGCATGCTAATGCTAAATAGCAGCAGCGTGCCTGCCGAAACCGCGCTGCAGATAACGTCGTAGCAGTAGCGCGTCTCGCTGCATACACGTTACTACTAAAATTCTCACGGCTTAGCCGGTATGGTACACATAGTACTAGCGATCTATATGGAACCGCGCTACTGCTACTTTCTTTGTAGCAGCGCGTTTTGCTCTAAACTCTCTACTACTAAAGGATATAAATTAAATGAAAAGAAAATAGAAAGGTAATTGAAAATGAAAGAAATAGAAGAAGGTGAAAGGAAAAAAATAAAATGTGAAGAAAAATAAATGAAAAAGGGAAAAAGGAGAAAGTAGTAGCAGTAGCGCGTATCCCAGAACGCGCTATAGCTAATGTAGCAGTAGCGCGCTTTCAGGAACGCGCTACTGCTACTTCTGACTTAACCACCGCGTTCGTCCTTCCCCACGGCCATTTCCCCCAAATCGAACTCCTCCGCTCTCGCCGCTGTTGTCGCCCGTCGGTCGCCGCGCGCTCTCCGCACACCCTCTACGCCGCCCCCGACCCCGGATTCAACGCCGCCCCCGCCCCCGACCTCAACACCGCCCCGGACACCGCCCCGGACGCCGCCCCCGACCTCAACACCGCCCCGGACGCCGCCCCAAGCCCGACCTCGACACCGCCTGCCCCTCTCTTGCCGCAGACACCCGATCGAGGTGAGCACGCCTGCTCCTCCCCCTCCCCTACCTCTGCCTAGATAGGGTTCTTCAAATTTTAGTTGCATCAAATAGTTAGGGTTGATCTATGGGTGGAAATGAATTGGATACAGATGCGGCTGGGATTTTTTCTTAGGTGATGTTTTCTTAGATGATGAATAAACACTAGTGTAATGCATAATAAAACGAGTAAAATTTGACCTTCTTCTATTTAGTTAGTAAGAACTAGGTACTAATTAGGTGATTTTTTAGTTAAAGCAATTTTGCCCGCCTCGACGTGGATGATGCCTATCCCGCATCCTCGTCGTCGAGTCGGCGGAGGACGACGCCTTCTTGACCAGATCGGCCATGTCCGGGACTGGGCTCCGCCGGGGTGGTACTGGGAGGTGCTACCTACCGAGGGGCGCAGGTTGGTGAGGAGCCAGCTTGTCGTTGACCCGAACCTTCTTCGGTGGCGGTCGCGTGGGCCAGTGACGATCCAGAGGCTCGAGGACTCCACGGAGGTGGTGCGTCACCGTGTCAGTGAGGAGGATGCGCACGTCCGTCGCTACTTGTTTGCATTGGAGCACAGGCCGTTCTCCAATACCTGGCAGGTTCTCCGGGGATCTCACTGGAGCTATGATCCCGTGATGGTGCCTTCTCTATGGGTGTCCACCGCCCGCGCCGATACCCGTCGTGTGCTAGAGTTTTAGTTGTATTAGTGATGTTATATGTATGACACTATTCGTGATGTATTAGTGATAATATTCGACGATGTACGGACGCATGAGATGATTTACTTTTGCTTATTGAATGCATGCTAATTTGAGTCCTATAAGATATTTTGAAATGTATATCTTATGTTGCTCAATATCCAAGTGGCCGGCCATGTTTGCAGGTTACACCTTCGAGTGGCCTATGTTTTGCCGGAGTGTTGATTCATTTCTGTTCCGGCAAATTTCAGGCGCTCGATATGTCCTATTTTAGCAAAGGTCATGCCGGATTTTTCCGTGAATTTTGGCATGACTTGTGCCAGAATATGTAGGAAATATCGAGTGCACCGGATTTGTGTGTTGAGTATCTTGGTAGTTGTCTTCGATCGATTTTCAATTAACTATGAACATAGGAAATGTCTGACGACGAGAAGGATTTCGGTATTTGCAAATACTGCAAAGATGAGCGCGGCCTGTGCGACAGAATCTTCCTAGATGATGATAGGCGCTTCAGCATCAAGCTAGACGAGAACTTCGAAGTGGATACAGTAAGTCACAACGACAAGTCTTTTTTCGTAATTAAGCATGACATCTGCTTCATTTGCTTCAACTTATATTTTTTTTACTATTCTACTAGTGTATCCCCTGCCATGCAAGAGTTTTTGTATTGGATAAGATAGGTCTCAGTCATAGTATGGAGGAAAAGAAAGTTTACTTGAAGACCGAGCATGGTTATATTTTCCATGCAAAGTTATACAATTCAGACGACTACACCTATTTTGGATGCAAAACATGGCGAGCACTATGCAAGACTTATGCATTTGAGCCTGATATGGTTATCACCTTTGATATTCATCCGGAAGATGATATTGAAGGTAATACCGACATCTGGGTCGATGTGCAAATGCCTCCAGTTATACCATTATGTAAGTTTCTCAACCATATTTATGTCTTTGATATTGTTTATTCAAAAATAGTTGACAACTAATTTGTATTGTCAGCTTATTTCGGTGCAAGCAAACATGTCCAGCTCTTGGTAGACAGGACCGTATACTGTCCTGGGGCTGAACTCAACTGCGAGGAGCTCAGTCATTATGTTTCATGGCTTGAGGATCTTGATACTGTCAAGACAAATTTTCTTCCTGCATTTAGAAATGTTAGTACTGAAAATGTGTGACCGATAGTGTTCGTAATGAACTACGGTCACATCTATTTAGGAAGGATGGTAAGATTTTTACTATTTGTCATCGGTGCATCTTTTCCATACATTATTTTTGAAGCTAAACTTCATTGCTAAGTATGTTACCGTACGATGTTCTTCAACAGGGACTCCCGATGAATGTTGTGCCTTATGGGATCGAGACTAAAGGTACCATGAGTATTATCAGCTTACGGCCAAGATATCCTATACATTACTTTAGTGCATTCAAGATTAGCGACGGATGCTTAATAGTGCAAGACTGGACCAAATATGTGATGGGGGAGCGCAGAGAAGTACTAGGGGGCAGCAAACAGATGCGCTACCCATGATTAGGAGACAGGTTCATCTGCATGCTCCAGTTTGATCGAGGAGGAGAGCTATACATGTTTTATGTTATTTTACCTAAGAGAGAGCAGCAAGAGTGATTAGTTAGCTAGAAATGAGTTTGAGGATGATGATGTGCTACACTATTACTATGATGATAAAATAGCTAGTGTTGGTGGTAATGGCTATGATGATTATTATTAGCTAGTGTTAGTGCTGATTAAATAAATACTGTTGGTGGTAATAACTATGATGATGATTAAATAGCTTGTGCTGACGGATTAGATTCAAGTGGAGGCAACATGTGGTGCACATCGAAAGTACTACTAGTCCAAACTAGATCAAGTTTGGATTAGTAGTATACTTTTGACATGCACCACATATTGCCTCCACTTGAACCTAATCCACCTTCATTTAATACACTGTTATGGATATAATGATGTAAACCTCATAACAGCTGGTATTGTACCAATATTTGTATGATGGCGCATAAATACACTAAAAAAATACTAGTAGCGATGGAAAGAAAACACGCTGCAAGTAAATACCTTAGCAGTAGCCTGGTACTGAACAAGCGCTGCAGCTATTTGTCCTAGCAGTAGCGCGTGCTGGCACGCGTTACTGCTAAGCAATAGCTGTAGTGCCTTATTAGTAGCGCGGCCCCCCGCGCTACTAGTGGGCACAAAACACGCGCTACTGCTAGGGTTTTCCCTAGTAGTGTTTGTGTGATTGAAGTTTTCAAGTTTTGGGTGAGATATTGATACGAGGAGAATAAGGAGTGGAAAGACCCTAAGCTTGGGGATGCCCAAGGCACCCCAAGGTAATATTCAAGGAAGACTCAAGCGCCTAAGCTTGGGGATGCTCCGGGAGGCATCCCCTCTTTCGTCTTCAAAACCATCGGTATACCTTACTCGGAGCTATATTTTTATTCATCACATGATATGTGTTTTTCTTGGAGCATATTCTTATTTTACTTGTTGTTTGAATAAAATCATTGGATCTGAAATCTTGAATAAGAGAGAGTCCTCCCATGGCTAGTTAATTATTTGACTACTTATTGTCCTTCACTTATATCTTTTTTGAGTAGTCATTTACTCACGTGCTTCACTTATATCTTATGAGTAAATGGTTGAGTGAATTGAATATCATAGATTTGAAATTATATATGCTTCATATGCTTATCCCATGGGGAGTAATGACTTCACTTATAAGAAGTATAGGTGGCAAAATTTATTGAAAGTTAGCAAACTCAACATTGGTCACTTGAACAATTCATGAAAGAATATTGAAGGAAGAGAGATTTCACATATAAATATACTATTTTAGACATATTTTGCAATTGTGAGCACTCATTAAAATATGACATGCTAAAAAATGATGTTGACAAGGATGACAACATAATGGGTTATGTTTTCTTATATCCGAATACAAGTTATATTGTCATGGATCCTCCAACATGTTGAGCTTGCTTTTCGCTCTCATGCTAGCCAAATTCTTTGCACCAAGTAGAGTACTACTTGTGCTTCCAAACATCCCTTAAACCAGTTTTTCCATGAGAGTACACCATACCTACCTATGGATTGAGTAAGATCCTTCAAATAAGTTGTCATCGGTGCAAGCAATAAAAATTGATCTCTAAATGTGTATGATCTATTAGTGTGAAGAAAATAAGCTTTATACGAACTTGTGATATGGAAGAAATAAAAGTGACGGACTGTATAATAAAGGTCTTTATCACAAGCGGCAATATAAAGTGACGTTCTTTTACATTAAGATTTTGTGCATCCAACCATAAAATAAGAAATAAAAGTGACGGACTGCATAATAAAGGTCTTTATCACAAGCGGCAATATAAAGTGACGTTCTTTTGCATTAAGATTTTGTGCATCCAACCATAAAAGCGCATGACAACCTCTGCTTCCCTCTGCGAAGGGCCTATCTTTTACTTTTATCTTCTACCCTTACACAAGAGTCTTGGAGATCATCACCTTTCCTTTTTATACTTTTTCCTTTGGCAAGCACTATGTGTTGGAGAAATCCGGATAAATATATCCACTCGGATATAGGTTATCATAAAGTATTATTGTTGACATTACCCTTGAGGTAAAAGGTTGCGAGGCGAAACTATAAGCTCCTATCTTTCTTTGTGTCCGATTGAAACTTTGTACCCATAAATATCGCGTGAGTGTTAGCAATTGTGGAAGACTATATGATAGTTGAGTATGTGGGATTTGCTAAATCAAAGCTCTTACATAGACCCGTCCTAAAAATAAGATGAATTGCAATTGTTTGATGACTAAGAACATGGTTTGTTAGTTTTCAAGAAACTTTATGGTCTATACTTTAACTTGTGAATAGCTTGCTACTTGATCATGAGAAGTTTTATGAGATGAGCTAATGTTTGTAAAATATAATGATGCTAGAAAAAGTGTTTGGAACTATCATTGATCAAACTTTTACACTATGCTAGCATTCACACTTCATAAATTGTTTCTTTTATTATTTACCTACTCGAGGACGAGTAGGAATTAAGCTTGGGGATGCTGATACATCTCTGACGTATCTATAATTTATGAAGGATTCATGCCATGTTTACAACAATTCCATATGATTTTGGTATGATTTTATTAGAACTAACCCGGACTGACGCTGTTTTAGCAGAACTACTGTGGTGTTGTTTTTGTGCAGAAATAAAAGTTCTCGGAACGAGCTGAAAATTAACAGAGAAATTGTTTGAAAAATATAAAAAATACTGGAAGAAAAAGATACGGAAAAGGAGTCTCGAGGCCACCACAAGGGTGGGGGCGCCCCCCCCCCCCACGCTAGGGCGCGCCCCCCATCCTTGTGATCGCCTCGTGGGTCCCCTTGACGTGAAACCGACGCCAACCCCTCCTATAAATCCTAAAAACCACATAACAGAAGAGAGATCGGAAGTTCCGCCGCCACAAGCCTCTCCGACATCTGGGTCGATGTGCAAATGCCTCCAGTTATACCATTATGTAAGTTTCTCAACCATATTTATGTCTTTGATATTGTTTATTCAAAAATAGTTGACAACTAATTTGTATTGTCAGCTTATTTCGGTGCAAGCAAACATGTCCAGCGCTTGGTAGACAGGACCGTATACTGTCTTGGGGCTGACTCAACTGCGAGGAGCTCAGTCATTATGTTTCATGGCTTGAGGATCTTGATACTGTCAAGACAAATTTTCTTCCTGCATTTAGAAATGTTAGTACTGAAAATGTGCGACCAATAGTGTTCGTAATGAACTACGGTCACATCTATTTAGGAAGGATGGTAAGATTTTTACTATTTGTCATCGGTGCATCTTTTCCATACATTATTTTTGAAGCTAAACTTCATTGCTAAGTATGTTACCGTACGATTATCTTCAACAGGGACTCCCGATGAATGTTGTGCCTTATGGGATCGAGACTAAAGGTACCATGAGTATTATCAGCTTACGGCCAAGATATCCTACAGATTACTTTAGTGCATTCAAGATTAGCGACGGATGCTTAATAGTGCAAGACTGGACCAAATATGTGATGGGGGAGCGCAGAGAAGTACTAGGGGGCAGCAAACAGATGCGCTACCCACGATTAGGAGACAGGTTCATCTGCATGCTCCAGTTTGATCGAGGAGGAGAGCTATACATGTTTTATGTTATTTTACCTAAGAGAGAGCAGCAAGAGTGATTAGTTAGCTAGAAATGAGTTTGAGGATGATGATGTGCTACACTATTACTATGATGATAAAATAGCTAGTGTTGGTGGTAATTACTATGATGATTATTATTAGCTAGTGTTAGTGCTGATTAAATAAATACTATTGGTGGTAATGACTATGATGATGATTAAATAGCTTGTGCTGGCAGATTAGATTCAAGTGGAGGCAACATGTGGTGCACATCGAAAGTACTACTAGTCCAAACTAGATCAAGTTTGGATTAGTAGTATACTTTTGACATGCACCACATATTGCCTCCACTTGAACCTAATCCACCTTCATTTAATACACTGTTATGGATATAATGATGTAAACCTCATAACAGCTGGTATTGTACCAATATTTGTATGATGGCGCATAAATACACTAAAAAATAAAAAAAATAAAAAATATACTAGTAGCGATGGAAAGAAAACACGCTGCAAGTAGATACCTTAGCAGTAGTGTGGTACTGAACAAGCGCTGCAGCTATTTGTCCTAGCAGTAGCGCGTGCCGGCACGCGTTACTGCTAAGCAATAGTTGTAGCACCTTATTAGTAGCGCGGCCCCCCGCGCTACTAGTGGGCACAAAACATGCGCTACTGCTAGGGTTTTCCCTAGTAGTGTTTGTGTGATTGAAGTTTTCAAGTTTTGGGTGAGATATTGATACGAGGAGAATAAGGAGTGGAAAGACCCTAAGCTTGGGGATGCCCAAGGCACCCCAAGGTAATATTCAAGGAAGACTCAAGCGCCTAAGCTTGGGGATGCTCCGGGAGGCATCCCCTCTTTCGTCTTCAAAACCATCGGTATACCTTACTCGGAGCTATATTTTTATTCGTCACATGATATGTGTTTTGCTTGGAGCGTATTTTCATTTTACTTGTTGTTTGAATAAAATCATTGGATCTGAAATCTTGAATAAGAGAGAGTCCTCCCATGGCTAGTTAATTATTTGACCACTTATTGTCCTTCACTTATATCTTTTTTGAGTAGTCATTTACTCACGTGCTTCACTTATATCTTATGAGTAAATGGTTGAATGAAATATCATAGATTTGAAATTATATATGCTTCATATGCTTATCCCATGGGGAGTAATGACTTCACTTATAAGAAGTATAGGTGGCAAAATTTATTGAAAGTTAGCAAACTCAACATTGGTCACTTGAACAATTCATGAAAGAATATTGAAGGAAGAGAGATTTCACATATAAATGTACTATTTTGGACATATTTTGCAATTGTGAGCACTCATTAAAATATGACATGCTAAAAAATGATGTTGACAAGGAAGACAACATAATGGTTATGTTTTCTTATATCCGAATAGAAGTTATATTGTCATGGATCCTCCAACATGTTGAGCTTGCTTTTCGCTCTCATGCTAGCCAAATTCTTTGCACCAAGTAGAGTACTACTTGTGCTTCCAAACATCCCTTAAACCAGTTTTGCCATGAGAGTACACCATACCTACCTATGGATTGAGTAAGATCCTTCAAGTAAGTTGTCATCGGTGCAAGCAATAAAAATTGATCTCTAAATGTGTATGATCTATTAGTGTGAAGAAAATAAGCTTTATACGAACTTGTGATATGGAAGAAATAAAAGTGACGGACTGTATAATAAAGGTCTTTATCACAAGCGGCAATATAAAGTGACGTTCTTTTGCATTAAGATTTTGTGCATCCAACCATAAAAGAAGAAATAAAAGTGACGGACTGCATAATAAAGGTCTTTATCACAAGCGGCAATATAAAGTGACATTATTTTGCATTAAGATTTTGTGCATCCAACCATAAAAGTGCATGACAACCTCTGCTTCCCTCTGCGAAGGGCCTATCTTTTACTTTTATCTTCTACCCTTACACAAGAGTCTTGGAGATCATCACCTTTCCTTTTTTATACTTTTTCCTTTGGCAAGCACTATGTGTTGGAGAAATCCGGATAAATATATCCACTCGGATGTAGGTTATCATAAAGTATTATTGTTGACATTACCCTTGAGGTAAAAGGTTGCGAGGCGAAACTATAAGCTCCTATCTTTCTTTGTGTCCGATTGAAACTTTGTACCCATAAATATCGCGTGAGTGTTAGCAATTGTGGAAGACTATCTGATAGTTGAGTATGTGGGATTTGCTAAATCAAAGCTCTTACATAGACCCGTCCTAAAAATAAGATGAATTGCAATTGTTTGATGACTAAGAACATGGTTTGTTAGTTTTCGAGAAACTTTATGGTCTATACTTTAAATTGTGAATAGCTTGCTACTTGATCATGAGAAGTTTTATGAGATGAGCTAATGTTTGTAAAATATAATGATGCTAGAAAAAGTGTTTGGAACTATCATTGATCAAACTTTTACACTATGCTAGCATTCGCACTTCATAAATTGTTTCTTTTATTATTTACCTACTCGAGGACGAGTAGGAATTAAGCTTGGGGGTGCTGATACGTCTCCGACGTATCTATAATTTATGAAGTATTCATGCCATGTTTACAACAATTCCATATGATTTTGGTATGATTTTATTAGAACCAACCCGGACTGACGCTCTTTTAGCAGAACTACTGTGGTATTGTTTTTGTGCAGAAATAAAAGTTCTCGGAACGAGCTGAAAATTAACAGAGAAATTTTTTGAAAAATATAAAAAATACTAGAAGAAAAAGATACAGAAAAGGATTCTCGAGGCCACCACAAGGGTGGGGCGCCCCCCCCCCCCCTCACTAGGGCGCGCCCCCCATCCTTGTGATCGCCTCGTGGGTCCCCTTGACGTGAAACCGACGCCAACCCCTCCTATAAATCCTAAAAACCACATAACAGAAGAGAGATCGGAAGTTCCGCCGCCACAAGCCTCTCTAGCCATGAAAAACCAATCTAGGCCCTCTCTGACACCCTGCCGGAGAGGGCCAACATCACCGGAGGCCATGGAGGAGGAAGCCGGAGGGGTCACCATCGTCACGGAGGCCAGGGACCAGAGGGAGAACCTTTCCCCATCTAAGGGGGAGGCCATGGAGGAGGAAGCACAAAGGGGAGAACCGCTCCCCCTCTCTCTTGGTGGCACCGGAGTGCCATCGGGGGAACCATCGCCGCGGTGATCGTCTTCATCAACATCACGATCATCATCATCATCATCATCTCTTTTACGTGGTCCACTCTCCTGCACCCCGCTGTAATCCCCTACTTGAACATGGTGCTTTATGCCACATATTACGAACCAATGATGTGTTGCCATCCTATGATGTTTTGAGTAGATTTCCTTTGTCTTTGGGGTTGATTGATGATCTAGATTGGTTTGAGTTGTATGTTTTATTTTGGTGTTGTCCTATGGTGCCTTCCATGCCGTGCACACGTGACGGATTCCTGCTATAGGGTGTTGCAATGCGTTCATGATTCTCTTATAGTGGGTTGCTAGAGTCACAGAAGCTTAAACCCGAGTAAGGGGGTTATTGCATATGGGATAAAGGGGACTTGATACTTTAATGCTATGATTGGGTTTTACCTTAATGATCTTTAGTAGTTGAGGATGCTTGCTAGAGTTCCAATCATAAGTGCATATGATCCAAGAAGAGAAAGTATGTTAGCTTATGCCTCTCCCTCATATGAAATTGCAATAATGATTACTGATCTTGTTAACAATTGCCTAGGACAATTCCGCACATTGACCCATCATTATTCCACACTCGTTATTTATAATATATAGTAATATATTCTAACTTTTTGATAACAGCACCTACTTTTATATTTTAGTTCTTCGATATCATGCAAAGTTATCCTCTTCATACCCACAACATAGTTTTATTTCTCGTTTCTAGTTGGAAGCAAATGTTCGGTGTACGTAGAGTCGTATCAGCGGCAGATAAGACTTGAGAGAATATTGATCTTACCTTTAGCTCTTCGTGGGTTCGACACTCCATACTTATCACTTCGACCTTTGAAAAGTTCTATGATGATTCCTTGCACTTGAGGATTATCAATGGTCTCGGAACACTGGAGATCGAAAGGTCGAACATGAGTCATATAGTAGATATGATCAACATAGAGATGTTCACCATTGATGACTACGCCATCTCACATGATTGATCGGACATGGGTTAGTTGATTTGGACCACGTATCACTTAGATAACTTGAGGGATGTTTATTTAAGCGGGAGTTCATTAATAATTTTATTAAGTGAACTTAATTTATCATGAACTTAGTCTTATAGTTTTGTATATCTATGTTGTAGATCAATGGTCCGAGCTACCGTTCCCTTGAATTTTAATGTGTTCCTAGAGAAAGCTAAGTTGAAAGATGATGGTAGCAACTACATGGACTGGGTCCGTAACTTGAGGATTATCCCCATTGCTACACAGAAGAATTATGTCCATATGTACCGCTAGGTGACAGACCTACTGCAGATGTTATGAACGTCTGGTAAGCTCGATCTGATGACTACTCAATCGTTCAGTGTGCCATGCTTTACGGCTTAGAACCAGGACTCCAAAGACGTTTTGAATGTCACGGAGCATATGAGATGTTCCAAGAGTTAAAGTTAATATTTCAAGCAAATGCCCGGGTTGAGAGACATGAAGTCTCCAACAAGTTCTATAGCTGCAAGATGGAGGAGAACAGTTTTGTCAGTGAACACATACTCAAAATGTCTGGGTATCATAACCACTTAACTCGGTTGGGATTTGATCTTCCAGTTGATAGTATTATTGACAGAGTTCTTCAATCACTGCCACCAAACTACAAAGGCTTTGTGATGAACTATAATATACAAGGGATGATAAAACGATTCCTGCGCTCTTCGCAATGCTTAAGGCCGCGGAGGTAGAAATCAAGAAGGAGCATCAAGTGTTGATGATTAACAAGACCACTAGTTTCAAGAAAAAGGGCAAGGGAAAGAAAGGGAACTTCAAGAAGAATGGCAAGCAAGTTGCCACTCCCGGGAAGAAGACCAAAGCTGGACCCAAGCCAAAAACTGAGTGCTTCTACTGTAGAGGGAATGGTCACCGGAAGCGGAACTGCCCCAAATACTTGGCAGATAAGAAGGATGGCAAAGTGAACAAAGGTATATTTGATATACATGTTATTGATGTGTACCCTACTAATGCTCATAGTAGCGCCTGGTTATTTGATACTGGTTCGGTTGCTAATATTTGTAACTCGAAACAGGAGCTGCGGAATAAATGAAGATTGGCTAAGGATGAGGTGACGATGCGCATCGGGAATGGTTCCAAGGCCGATGTGATCGCCGTCGGCATGCTACCTCTACATCTACCTTCGGTATTAGTTTTAGACCTCAATAATTGTTATTTGGTGCTAGCGTTGAGCATGAACATTATATCTGGATCTTGTTTATTGCGAGACGGTTATTCATTTAAATCGGAGAATAATGGTTGTTCTATTTATATGAGTAATATCTTTTATGGTCATGCACCCTTGATGAATGGTCTATTTTTATTGAATCGCAATTGTTGTGATACACATATTCATAATATTGATGCCAAAAGATGCAAAGTTGATAATGATAGTGCAACATATTTGTGGCACTGCCGTTTAGGTCATATTGGTGTAAAGCGCATGAAGGAACTCCATATGAATGGACTTTTGGAATCACTTGATTATGAATCATTTGATACTTGTGAACCATGCCTCATCGGCAAGATGACTAAAACTTTGTTCTCCAGAACAATGGAGCGAGCTAATGACTTATCGGAAATAATACATATCGACGTATGCAGTCCGATGAGTGTTGAAGCACACGGCGGTTATCGTTATTTTATGATCTTCACAGATGATTTGAGTAGGTATGGGTATATCTACTTGATGAAACACAAGTCTGAAACATTTGAAAAGTTCAAAGAATTTCAGAGTGAAGTGGAGAATCATCATAACAAGAAAATAAAGTTTATATGATCTGATCGCGGAGGCGGATATTTGAGTTACGAGCTTGGCCTTCATTTAAAACAATGTGGAATTGTTTCACAACTCACGCCACCTGGAACACCACAGCGTAATGGCGTGTCCGAACGTCGTAACTTTACTTTATTAGATATGGTGCGATCTATGATGTCTCTTACTTATTTACCAGTATATTTTGGGGTTATGCATTAGAGACAACTGCATTCACATTAAATAGGGCACCATCTAAATCCGTTGAGACGACACCGTATGAACATTGTTTGGAAAGAAACCTAAACTGTCATTTCTAAAGTTTGGGGATGCGACCCTTATGTCAAAAGGCTTTAGCTTGATAAGCTCAAACCAAAATTGGAGAAGTGCATATTCATAGGATACCCTAAAGAAACTATTGGGTACACCTTCTACCACAGATCCAAAGGCAAGATCTTTGTTGCTAAGAATGGGTCCTTTCTAGAGAAGGAGTTTCTCTCGAAAGAAGTGAGTGGGAGGAAAGTAGAACTTGATGAGGTAATAGTACCTTCTTTGAAATTGGAAAGTAGCACATCATAGAAATCTGTTCCCGTGATGCCTACACCAACTAGATAGGAAGCTAATCGTGATGATCATGAAACTTCGGATCAAGTTACTACTGGACCTCATAGGTCGAACAGAGCACATTCCGCAATAGAGTGGTACGGTAATCCTGTCCTGGAAGTCATGTGATTAGACCATGGCGAACCTACTGACTATGAAGAAGCTATGATGAGACCAGATTCCATGTATGAGAACAAAGTATGGACTTTGGTGGACTTGCCCGATGATCGGCAAGCCATTGAGAATAAATGGATCTTCAAGAAATAGACAGACGTTGATGGTAATGTCATCATCTACAAAGCTCTACTTGTCACAAAAGGTTTTCGATAAGTTCAAGGGGTTGACTACGATGAGACTTTCTCACCCATAGCGATGCTTAAGTCAGTCTGGATCATGTTAGCAATTGTCGCATTTTATAATTATGAAATCAGACAAATGGACGTCAAAACTGCATTCCTTAATGGATTTCTTAAAGAAGAGTTGTATATGATGCAACCAGAAGGTTTTGTCGATCCTAAAGGTGCTAACAAATTGTGCAAGCTCCAGCGATCCATCTATGGACTGGTGCAAGCATCTTGGAGTTGGAATATACGCTTTGATGAGGTGATCAAAGCATATGGTTTTATACAAACTTATGGTGAAGCCTGTATTTACAAGAAAGTGAGTGGGAGCTCCGTAGCATTTCTGATATTATATGTGGATGACATATTGTTGATTGGAAATGATATATAATTTCTAGATAGCATAAAAGGATACTTGAATAAGAATTTTTCAATGAAAGACCTCGGTGAAGCTACTTATATATTGGGCATCAAGATCTATAGGGATAGATCGAGACACTTGATAGGACTTTCACAAAGCACATACAAAGAAGTGCAAAATGGATCAGTTAAAGAAAGGATTCTTGCATGTGTTACAAGGTGTGAATTGAGTCAGACTCAAAGCCCAACCACTGCAGAAGATAGAGAGAAAATGAAAGCCATTCCCTATGCCTCAGCCATAGGTTCTATCATGTATGCTATGTTGTGTACCAGACCTGACGTGTGCCTTGCCATAAGTTTGGCAGGGAGGTACCAAAGTAATCCAGGAGTGGATCACTAGGCAGCGGTCAAGAACATCCTGAAGTACCTGAAAAAAAGGACCAACGATATGTTTCTCCTTTATGGAGGTGATGAAGAGCTCATCATAAATGGTTACGTCGGTGCTAGCTTCGACACTGATCCGGATGACTCTAAGTAACAAACTGGATACATATTTATATTGAATGGTAGAGTTGTCAGTTGGTGCAGTTCCAAGCAGAGCGTCATTGCGGGATCTACGTGTGAAGCGGAGTACATAGATGCTTCGAAAGTAGCACATGAAGGAGTTCATATCCGATCTGGTTGTAATGCCCAATGCATTGGGTCCAATGAAAATCTTTTGTGACAACACTGGAGCAATTGCCTTGGCGAAGGAATCCAGATTTCACAAGAGAACCAAACACATCAAGAGACGCTTCAACTCCATTCATGAAAAGGTCAAGGATGGGACATAGAAGTTTGCAAAATAAATACGGATCTGAATGTAGCAGACCCGTTGACTAAGCCTCTTCCGCGAGCAAAATATGATCAGCACCAAGACTCCATGGGTGTTAGATTCATTACAATGTAATCTAGATTATTGATGAAGGAAATATGCCCTATAGGCAATAATAAAGTTGTTATTTATATTTCCTTATATCATGATAAATGTTTATTATTCATTCTAGAATTGTATTAACCAGAAACTTAGTACATGTGTGAATACATAGACAAAACAGAATGTCCCTAGTATGCCTCTACTTGACTAGCTCGTTAATCAAAGATGGTTAAGTTTCCTGACCATAGACATGTGTTGTCATTTGATGAATGGGGTCGCATCATTAGAGAATGATGTGATGGACAAGACCCATCCGTTAGCTTAGCATAATGATCGTTTAGTTTTATTGCTATTGCTTTCTTCATGACTTGTACATATTCCTCTGACTATGAGATTATGCAACTTTCGAATACTAGAGGAACGTTTTGTGTGCTATCAAATGTCACAACGTAACTGGGTGATTATAAAGATGCTCTACAGGTGTCTCCGATGGTGTTTGTTGAGTTGGCATAGATCGAGATTAGGACTTGTCACTCTGTGTATCAGAGAGGTATCTCTGGTCCCTCTCGATAATGCACATAACTATAAGCCTTGCAAGCAATGTGAATAATGAGTTAGTTACGGGATGATGCATTACGGAACGAGTAAAGATACTTGTTGGTAACGAGATTGAACTAGGTATGATGATACTGACGATCGAATCTCGGGTAAGTAACATACCGATGACAAAGGGAATAACGTATTTTGTTATGCGGTTTGACCAATAAAGATCTTTGTAGAATATGTAGGAACCAATATGAGCATCCAGGTTCCGCTATTGGTTATTGACCGGAGATGTGTCTCGGTCATGTCTACATAGTTCTCGAACCCGTAGGGTCCGCACGCTTAATGTTCGATGATGATTTGTATTATGAGTTATGTGATTTGATGACTGAAGTTTGTTCGGAGTCCCGGATGAGATCACGTACATGACGAGGAGTCTCAAAATGGTTGAGAGGTAAAGATCGATATATTGGAAGGTTATATTTGGACATCGGAATGGTTCCGAGTGGTTCGGGCATTTTTTTTTTGACCTTGAAGACTGCAGGGCTTACACCCCACAGCATTTTATTAATAAAGAACAGGAAGTAATAACAAAGTTCCTCAAGAGGGGGAACAAAGAAAGAGAAAGAGAAAAGACTATACAGTACTCTAAGAAAGAAAGAAAGCTACAAACTAAGAAAGAAAGAAGTTACAACGGGTGTGGATCTTCAAGGAGGCAGAAAATCAATCCATTTTAGTAGATCATCCTTGTATCTGGCCTTGATCCTGTGTGAGAGTAGAGTAATATCATGAATGAACCCATTTCTCCACTACCTAAAAGTTGGATGGACATGTCTGAAAGCCTTGTCATTTCTCATTTTCCAGATATTCCACCAGGCAAGAAAAACCACTTCTGCAAAAAATGGTTTATCAAATTCCTTCCTTGCATGTAAGGCAATTTGGACCATATCATTGTTATTCAACCATGACACTTGCAGAAAGTTCCAGATCCTCATACTGAAATTGCACTGGAAGAATAGGTGATTCCTATCCTCAAGTACTCCAGTAGGGCAGAGGACACAACTAGGTCCCTCATTAATTTTCCAATGTCTTCGCTGAATCATATCCTTGGTGTTTACTCTATCCATAATAACCAACCATGCAAACATTTTAACTATCATTGTACAACAGCTCTTCCAAACCCAGCTCAATATTGGATTGGCAATGACAGGCTGGTGTACAAACTCATAATACTTCTTTGCAGAATACTCACCTTTTTTCCCATGTCTCCAAGTCCACATATCATCACAATCATCGTCCAAGTGTCTACCAGACAACAAAGTTGCAAGCTGATTGAACTCCCTAAAAGCCAGTTCAGACAAAGGCAAAGAAAACATTTGTTGCAAATTTCCTGCCTGTATCACTTCCTTAATAGAAAGGTTCTTCTGAAGGCAAAAAGAATGAAGCCTTGGAAACCTTTCTTGTAGAGGGATACAAGATTGTCCAATCTCCCAATGATCAGACCAGAAAAGCACAGAATCTCCTTTGCCAACAGATACAGATGTTACAGCTCGATATTTGTCCACTAACTTACAGATGTCCCTCCACCAAAAAGAGCCACATAGAATAGTGTCATGTGGAACTCTTTGATAGTAGTATGAATCCCACACCAGACTGACCCATGGCACATCAGCTTTGTTATAGAATTTATTCAGGGACTTAAGTAACAGAGCATCATTTTGCAATCCCAAATTCAGAATTCCAAGTCCACCCTTCATCTTGGGCCTGTAGACAAGGGGCCAAGCAGCCAAAGAATGACCCTTTTCCTGACCATATTTCCTCCAGAGGCACTGCCTTTGAATCCTTTCTAGCTGTTTTAGAATGCCCTGTGGTAAAGATAGACTGCAAAGAAAGAATATGGGCAAGGAAGATATCACTGAATTTACCAACTGCAGTCTACTACCTTGAGGTAAAAACCAGGAACTAGCAGTTAGCCTCATTTCCATGCAATCCACCACAGGGAGCAAGTCAACAATTTTTGGTCTAGTGGTTCCAACAGGTAGTCCCAAATAAGTGGAAGGCATAGAGCCTAACTGACAGTCAAAAAAAGCAGCAAGTGCAGAAGCAACTGAGGCTTCCACATTGATGGGGTACATTGAAGACTTATGAAAGTTGATTTGTAACCCAGTTGCCAATGAAAAGGAATTTAGCACTGTTTTAAGAGCCTCCAACTAAGCTAGGTCAGCATTTACAAACAGCAAGGTGTCATCAGCATACTGAACCACGGGATAAAAAGGATCATGTGTTGGCAATGGCAAAACAAGCTGCCCCCTAAGCAGAAGATCATTGATCATGGTTTGCAAAAGGTTAGCAACAATAACAAAAAGCAAAGGAGAGATAGGATCTCCTTGCTTAACCCCACATTTGCACTTGAAATGATTTCCAGGCACACCATTTAACAGGATTGAGGATGTTGCAGAAGTTAACAGTTGTTGAATCCATGTGATCTATTTGCTATCAAATCCCTTTGCCACAAGAATTCTCAAGATTGCCTCATGCTGAATTGAGTCAAAAGCTTTTTCAAAATCCAGCTTAAGCAAAAGAATTGGCTTCCTGGACTGATTGCATTGGTGAATATACTCAAAAGTCCATGCAATACAATCATGAATTGTCCTTGATTTAATGAAGCCATACTGATTCTTACGCACACACTTGGTGATTTCCTCCTGAAACCTATTGGCAGCCAGTTTTGTCAGAAACTTTAGTCCTACACTTGTCAAAGAGATTGGCCTAAAATCTCCCACACCCTCAGGTGATTGCTTTTTTGGGATTAAAGTTATAAAAGCTTCATTGAGATTTTCCAAAATCACAGTGCCAGCATGAAACTCATTGACCAACTGAATAAAGTCAGATGAAATAATTGGCCAGCATCTCTTCATAAACAGACCATTAAAACCATCTGGCCCAGGTGCTTTAACAATTGGCATTTCTTTTATGACCTTTTCAATCTCATTCAGATGAAAAGGTTTTGTGATCACCTCAAGACCTTGAATTCTTGGAATTAAAGATAGGATGTCATTCCCCAAAACAATTGGTTTAAGGGTTCCCATTCTTCCCTTGAAAGTTACCAAAAATTCCTTAGCAATCTCCCCATGATCTGAAGAAACTATCCCATCAGACAAGTGCAGGCTAGCAATAGAAATTTTTTCTATATCTCTCTGTTGCCATTGCCTAGAAGAATTTTGAGTTCTCTTCTCCCACCTTGATATATCTGATAGTGCACCTTTTTCTCCAGTATAAAAACTACAAATGCAAAGGTGCTCATGATGCAACTTACATAACTTCCTGAAGTTTTTCTCTGGTATGGACAGAGGCCTCCAATCCTCTAAATCATCCAGCCATAAAATTACCCAATTGCACTTTTCAATTAAAGATTTAATGTGTGAAAGCCCCTTCTGCCATTTCTTTAAAGCAAACCTCAAGGATTTGAATTTGTCCATAATAACTGCAGAGATATGATGCTTATGCGAAGGCTTGTTCCAGACCTCCCTCACACAATCCATGAAACCAGGCTGATGCACCCAATAATTTTCAAACCTGGAAATATGGGCTTTAGGAATTGAGGTGCTGATAGAGATAACACAAGGAACATGATCAGACGCTGTTCTCGCAAGAGGAGCCACTTCTGTCATGGGATAATGATTTATCCAGCTAGCAGAAGTAAAAAACCAGTCTAGTTGTTCTAGAAGTGGGATATCCTGCATGTTAGACCAGGTGAATCTTCTACATTTTAGTGGAAGCTCAAGCAGTCCTAACTGACCAATGATCTCGTTAAAGATAAAAATATCATTAACATTCCCTCCTGGTAAATTTCTATTTTCCATGGATCTAATGAAATTGAAGTCTCCCACTACCAACCATTTTTGTTCAGGTTCCACTTGCAGATTATACAACCAGTTAACAAATTCGTCCCTCATCTCACCTTGGCAAGGCCCATACACATTAACTAAGAACCACTGCTCGTTATTATGCATCGAGGTAAAATTGATGACAATTCCAAAGGGCTTAACTTCAATTAAAACACCCTTAAAACATCAGAACGCCATACTGTCAGAATCCCACCTGAGGCCCCTCTCGAGGGTGATTCAATAAACTGATCAAAGCCCATAGGACATACTGCCTTAACTAAAGAACGGGAGCAATCAGTTAACTTAGTTTCTTGCAAGCAGGCAATCGCACACTGACTCTCAGAAATTTTCTCTCTAACAGAACGTTGTCGTGGTTCAGAGTTTAGGCCACGAACATTCCAACAAAGAACCTTCCAATTACGCCTAGATCTCTGATTCATAATATAACCAAAAACAAAATAACAACCATTGCATGACATATAATGCCACACAAACCACGCCATAATAGACAAAAGTCATCCATACCAGAGTGCAGTGCATAAAGTTCAGAAATAACATAACGACAGCGAATTAAACAGGCTCGCTACACCTATCGAAAGAGATAAGCAGCAACATTTAAACACCACTGGAGGAGGAATCATCCTTGGTATTAGCCATAAGCTTCTCCTTGGACAGAAGGTTAGGGTCGATCTCCAGCTCTGCTTCGATTGCTTGCAGAACATTGATAGGCGTGGGCGGAGGAGCATCTTCAGAGGTGTTGGCATTATCACCAGCATCGTCAGTCTTGGACTGGGCCGTCTCTTGGATGGGCTTGGAACTTGGACGCCTCTTGGTGGGCTGAAAAGAAAGCTGCTCAAAACTGACAGGTTTAAACCCATCAAGTTTTGTCGCGCTTCTTGTACATCTTCTAACAGAAGTATCCTCCAAAGGGGCCACTGGTTTCTTTCTTCTTGTCTGCTTCTTGTCCTTGACCTGCGCAGAAGCAAAAACCACAGAAGAAGAAGAGATCTCCTCCAGGCCTCCAGGCACTTCATTTTATGCTTGCAACTCACAAGACATATTCATATCCACTCCTACATTGACATTATCAGTGAAAACTTCTTCAGAAGAACTTCCAAAAAGAGCTCTGGCAACAGGGCGTTTAGCCACAAAAGGCCTCCGCAGAACCAGGCTGCTAGGCAAACTCGGAACCAAAGAAGAGCCCCTTTGTGAATCATCAAAGGCAATGGTCCATGTGCGCTTGGAGTATGTCACTATCCCAAGTGGCTTGAAGAAGATTGGTCTCGACACCTTCTTGACAACAAACTCAGGCAGAAGGTTCTCGAAAGATCTCTTCCAGATCATCTCTGGAGGTAGAGGTGGCCCAGCCACAATCTTTGCCATACCAATTATTAACTGATGCTCCTGAACAACAGGAGGATGATATGGAACAATTGCTAAAGGATTGTCCTCAACAGGCTACTGCACATTACCTTGTAACTGGTGCTCTTGTTGCAACTCATTGTGTTCCTCCAACAGAATTTCCACATGTTGCTCCACACAGAGCCCTCCGGCTGATCAATCACAATTGAAATCTGATCCTGTTCTGGCAGTGCAGGTTGGGGCTGTTGTGGGAGCTCCTCATCATTGTCTCCCCAAATTGCATGCCCCCATCCATCCCCAGCCGCGTCATTGTCCTGACCCACTGGAGGAGCAACTGGCGCGTCATTCCAGCCTAGCATCGGATATGGTGGAAGAACAAACATCAAGTTATCGTGCAAAAGGTTTCCAGGCAACGGGTGCGGGTTTCCATCCAGAGGCATTGGATCTTCATCATTGGGCATCTGATCAGCAAAATCAGCGCCCAACACATAACAAGCAGCAGTCCATGAGACTTGAGCTCCCCCCCCCCATTCAGCGTAGTCTCCAAAAACCACATCACGTGGCACTAATGGTGTGTCAGGAAAACTTGCCTCCACTAGAGTCCGAACCAAATAAGGATCTTCATTGTCCCAAGAGTGAAATTTCCCAAAGGTGCCAACCGCCTGAGATATGAACTCTGTGTTGCGATAGTCAAGAGGAATTCCAATAAACATAATCCAACCCTTACGAAACCCATGACTCCCCTTAAAATTTTCCCCTTCATCATGCTTCAGGAATCTCACAAAACGATCGTTGCCCAGAGGGAAAGGTGGGTGCTGAATCAAAGAGTATCTAACAGATGGATCCCTGACTTGAAATAAACCTACGCCATGAAACCAGGGCTGAGCAGAGCGAACCATAGTACCTCTGTCTTGTAGGAACTGCACAACCTCTTCTCTGACAGGTCCGATTGGACCCCTCGGAGCAGGCATAACCTCAGCCACCATGTACTCCTCATGACGGCGAGGTGGGCGAGCCGCCGGCGTGATGAAGGTGCGGGGAAGCCGCCTGTCACCACCATCAATGATGTGATGGCCAGCGGGGATGAAGCGCTGTGGATCAAGCTCATAGTTCGCCATTGTTGACAGCTTGGAGGAAGGGACGGGGTTTTCGTTGGAAGGAATAGGGAGAGATTGGTGCAATGTGGGCGGCGATGATGTGACGGGGCAAGCTATCCCAATAACTCCGGCACTATTCCCCTGACCGTCAGGATTTCCCGAGATATGCATGTTTTGTTGCAGAGAAATTTTCCTCCATACCAATCCATTGGAGCGCACGAAATCATTACAGTCCCTGGTAAAATGACCCGTGCGCGAGCAAGCCGAGTAGACCGCTCGCATTCCACAAGAGGCTGCTAGGTGGCCCCTGAGAGAACAGATAGTACAAGTTAAAACCCGGTCCACCATGTCATTGACCATGGCGTCAAACTGCTGCGCTCCTTCTTGCGAAGACGGTATATCCAGAGAAGGCTCTGGTGGGCTTGTGTTAGCAGAGGCATTTGGCAAGACAGAAAGTGGGGTACTCTGTACCGAGACAGGCACATTAACCAAAGACCCAGCAAATGGCCCAACAGATAATTCAGCTGACACTGGACCAGGAATGTGGGCTTCCAACAAAGAAGGGCTAGAATCCTAGTTTCCATTTTGAACTGGAGAGATTCCCGCCTCCGCAAATTGTGCAGAGAGATTACCAGAAACCACGGGCCACGGATCCACCGATACCAAATCAAGTGGGGGCGGCGCCATCGATCGGTGCAACTCCGGCAATGGCTGAATAGTACCAAACACGATTGGTGGCTGAGCTACCGTCCAATGCAAGTCGAGGGGAGGCGCTTGTCTAATAACAACACGCTCATGAGCAGAAAGAGAATAACCCCCATCCATGATAGTATCAATGCAATTTTGAGTAGCAGGATACCTATAACCCTTGCAAGCAGAGTACTGCTCAAAAGTGGCAAAGGTCAATTTCTTTCGAACTGTGGAGGCTGACTTAAGGGAAGATCTAACCGGAGGCCTATGCATCGCCAAAAGACCCATAGATGATCGACGTTTAGTAGGAATAATCAGAATCCATTCCGCATCACATTCCTTACGCCAGATCTTAAGTTCCCAATCCCAATTAGGCCCTCCATTGCCCCAGAGATTGAAATAACATTTGAACATATCGCAAGCAAAATAGCACAGATCCATAATAATGAAACCAACCTGCTTGCATGAAATTTGGAAATAAAAAACCTTGTCTTTGACGAGAAGAACCGTAGGTCAATGGCCGATCCCCCAATTGCAGCCTCCAAAGCCGCCGCCACCGAGTCCTCCGACAACCGGAATGTAAGGCGGCTAAAGGACACAATCAATGTGAAAGCCCTTCGTCCCATTGGGTGGATCGTATGGCCAGTGGATTTGAAAACCTCATCAGAGAAAGCTCTACCCTTGGAGAAATCCAAGCCAAGGGTAGATCCACCAGAAGAACCCATAAGAGATGGGTATTGCCTTGATCAAGAGGAGACGCCAGAGAAGATGATTGGAAGAGATCCACAGATTAGTGGATGAGGATGGAGATCACCGGTGGTGAGGTCAGCACCGGGGTGGGAGGTGGGAGCGTCATCTGTTTTTCCGGAGTACCGGGAGGTTACCGGAACCCCCCGGGAGAAGTATTGGGCCTATTGGGCCTTATTGGAGGAGAGGAGAAAGGCCACGTG
>NC_041389.1:136416362-136436685 GCF_002162155.2 Triticum dicoccoides
CGGGGGCACCCCAAAGGCACAACATACAATCTCTTAGCCGTGTGTTGTGCCCCCCTCCATTGTTTAACACCTCGGTCATATCGTCGTAGTGCTTAGGCGAAGCCCTGCACCGGTAACTTCATCATCACCGTCGCCACGCCGTCGTGCTGACGGAACTCTCCCTCATCCTCAACTGGATCAAGAGCTCGAGGGACGTCATCGTGCTAAATGTGTGCTGAACACGGAGGTGCCGTACGTTCGGTACTGGGATTGGTTGGATCGCGAAGACGTTCAACTACATCAACCGTGTTACTAAATGCTTCCGCTTTCGGTCTATGAGGGTACATGGACACACACTCCCCCTCTCGTTGCTATGCATCTTCTAGATAGATCTTCCGTGAGCGTAGGATTTTTTTTTGAAATTGCATGCTACGTTCCCCAACAATTGACTCTAGTGCAAGTGGGAGACTGGAGGAAATATGCCCTAGAGGCAATAATAACATTGTTATTTTTTCTTATTCATGATAAAGGTTTATTATTCATGCTAGAATTGTATTGATCGGAAACTTAAATACATGTGTGAATACATAAACAAATATCGTGTCCCTAGTAAGCCTCTACTACACAAGCTCGTTAATCAAAGATGGTTAAGGTTTCCTAACCATGGACATGTGTTGTCATTTGATAACAGGATCACATCATTAGGAGAATGATGTGATGGACAAGACCCATCCGTTAGCTTAGCATATTGATCGTTCAGCTTACTGCTATTGTTTTCTTAATGCCAAATGCATATTCCTTGGACTATGAGATTATGCAACTCGCGGATACCGGAGGAATACCTTGTGTGATATCAAATGTCACAACGTAACTGGGTGATCATAAAGATGCTCTACAGGTATCTCCGAAGGTGTTTATTGAGTTGGCATAGATCGAGATTTGGATTTCTTACTCCGAGTATCGGAGAGGTATCTCTGGGCCCTCTCGGTAATACACATCATAAGAAGGCTTGCAATAAAAGTGACTAAGGAGTTAGTTACAAGATGATGTATTACGAAATGATTAAAGAGACTAGCCGGTAATGAGACTGAACTAGGTATGAAGATACCGACGATCGAATCTCGGGCAAGTAACATACCGATGGACAAAGGGAATTACGTATGTTGTCATAAGGTTCAACCGATAAAGATCTTCGTAGAATATGAAGGAGCCAATAAGGGCATCCAGGTTCCGCTATTGGTTATTGACCAGATAGGTGTCTCGGTCATGTCTACATAGTTCTCGAACCCGTAGGGTCCGCACGCTTAACGTTCATTGACGATATAGTGTTATATGAGTTATATGATTTGGTGACCGGATGATGTTCGGAGTCCCAGATGAGATCACAGACATGACGAGGAGCTCCGAAATGGTCCGGAGGTAAAGATTGATATATATGACGATGATATTCGGACACTGGAAGAGTTTCGGAGTGCACCGGTTAGTCATCGGTCACCGGAAGGGGTTCCGGACACCTCCGGTAGGTGTATGGACCTAATGGGCCAAGGGGGGGATAGACCAGCCCACAAGGGGTTGGCGCGCCCCTCTCCCTGGCCACCGGCCGTAGCTAAGGAAAGGGGGAGGGCTAGCCCCTCCTGCCTTCCCCTTCTCATGGGAGAAAGAAAGGGGGGAGGGGCGCCACCCTCCCCTGCCTTTCCCCGCTCAACTAGAAAGGAAAGGGGGCGTGGCTTGGGGAGGACCCCAAGTAGGATTCGGCCTCCTTGGGGCGCCTCCTTGGCTGCTCCTCCCTTCCCCCACCTATATATATGTGGGAGGGGGCGCCACACATAACCACGACAATCTCTTAGCCGTGTGCGGCGCCCCCCTCCACAGTTTTGCCCCTCGGTCATATTTCTGTAGTGCTTAGGCGAAGCCCTGCAGAGATAGATTCACCATCACCACGCCGTCGTGCTGCCGGAACTCATCCACTACTTTGTCATCTTGCTGGATCAAGAAGGCGAGGACATCACTGAGCTGAACGTGTGCTGAAGACGGAGGTGTTGTACGTTCGGTACTCGATCGGCTGGATCGCGGAGAAGTTCAACTACATCAACCATTTTACTAAACGCTTCCACTTATGGTCTACGAGGGTACGTAGACACACTCTCCCCTCTCATTGCTATGCATCTCCATGGATAGATCTTGCGTGTGCGTAGAATTTTTTTTCCATGCAACGTTTCCGAACAACAATAGGGGTGGCAAGGCAAGTATTGTATTGTTGCCATTAAGGTTAACAAGATGGGGTTTGTATCCTATTGCTTGAGTTTATCCCTCTACATCATGTCATCTTGCTTAAGGTGGTACTCTGTTCTTATGAACGTAATACTCTAGATGCAGGCAGGAGTCGGTCGATGTGTGGAGTAATAGTAGTAGATGCATAATCGGTTCAGTCTACTTGTCACAGACGTGATGCCTATATTCATGATCATTGTATTAGATATCATCATAACTTTGCGCTTTTCTATCAGTTGCTCAACAGTAATTTGTTTACCCACCTTATGCTTTATTAAAGAGAGAAGCCTCTTGTGAAAACTATGGCCCCGGGTCTATTTTCCATTATATATTTTCAGATCTATAAAACCAAAACCCAAAAATACCTTGCTGCAATTTATTTATATTTACTTTATTTTACCTTTTACTTATCTTTTATATCTATCTCTATTAGATCTCACACTTGCAAGTGACCATGAAGGGATTGACAACCCCTTTTTCGTGTTGTGTGCAAGTGTTTGTTAGTTTGTGCAGATGCATATATTAGGGAATTGCTTGTGCCTCCTACTGGATTGATACCTTGGTTCTTAACTAAGGGAATTACTTATCTCTACTTTGCTGCATCACCCTTTCCTCTTCAAAGGAAAAATCAACGCAATCTCAATAAGTAGCATCTGGCACCGGAGAAGCATATCGCAGCCGCACATGCGGATGAGGTCGCAATGGATGCCATGTGTGCCGACCGCCAGATCTTGGATGAGCACCTCGCTTTCGAGGCCACCGTCGACGCCGCCACTCGGTTGGCTACTTTAAAATACAGTTTGGACCAATAATTGCTACATTTCCTAGTATTTATCAAGCATTATTGGTTTGGTGAACTATCTTATCTTCTAGTATATGTTCTGTTCTGCAATGTGGTGCTCAGTTAACTATTTGGTTCATTTGTTCTGTTGTCCAGTTAAAATTTTTGGTTAAATTATGCAATCTGATGTTCACTTGTTGTGGGTACAGTTTTGTATTGTTATGCACGTGAGAAATAAATCGAGTTTGGTTGTACTAAATACACGAGAAACATATACAATTGCTCTATTTCCAAGTTGTTTAGCAGGGTCTGTGTTATCCTTGGGTCTTCATAGTGTTGTAGAGGTCTTCGGCGTTGGTGTGTAGCAGCTTGGTTGCTCTGTGATTTGCCTCATTTCCATTGGCATGAGGTTGGTCTAGGTCGAGTTAATCTGTTGCATATGCAATTTGTCTATTTTCATTAACATATTCTATTGATAGTATGCCAACTCTCAGTTAACCTGATCAAGATATGCCTTTTATGTGTTGTAGGGAAACAATGGGAGGCAATGAGGTTTACCATTGAGGTTTGCACATGCATGGTCCTTTGGCTAATAACACATCATTATGCAGTTGCAGGAATCATTCTAATATTTATGTTTTAGAAATTTGGTCTTGCACATGTAGGTCCTGCTGTCAGAGGTTTAGACCCATTGTTCGATCCATTTTGCATATGGGGAATGAGATGTCCATGAATATCAGTCAAGTCAAGAAACTCAGAAGGATTGTTACGATAAAGAAACTTGCAATGAATTACAGCAAGATCTTTGTTTACACAATGAAGAAGACATCAGTCAACTATAGGATGATACTAACTCTTTTACCTTGTTTTTCCCCTTGTGCCATTTCAAAATTTAGAACAACTATTTATGCATATCTTTTTTCAGTCCTTTCCAAAGCAGTTCACCGATGATTACCTCTCAAACCACCAGAATGGTCAAGAGAGAGGAAGGTATTCATTCATCACCCACGATACAATATTGAAGTCTTCCCCAAGAGGATGAAGGTTGGGCGGGCAATTATCCATAGCCATTGGCATAAAGTTGTGAGGTTCAACATCACTGAAGACTCAATATTTTCCTTACGCTTCTGCAGTTTCCCAGATGAGATTCATCTGTCTATTTACCGTGTATGATGCTACTTTCAAAAGGTTTTTGATGTTGCATGTGAAACTTGGTGCTGTTGTGTAATGTCGTAGCTAGCTATATGCCTACATGGTGTAACTGAGTGCTGAAGTTGTATTACGTAATTCAATTATGAAATCCTGGTTGTTGTAATATGGATATGAAATATATGGTGAGTTTATAAGAAATATCAATTTGATTACTAAATAGATTATCAATAATAGACCAATTAGCCTGCTTAGTGGGGTTTTCTATTTGTTACTTCCAGCCGCGTTAGCCACCCTACGGAGGGTATCGACAATTTTCGGAATCGACAAAATTTACCATTGGCTTTAAAAATATATTTGGCATGCAGTACTCTGGAATGGAAGAAAAAAAGATCTATTAAAGTCATTCTACCATAGATAATCTAACTGATTTAAAGCCAGTCAAATTATATTTGAATTACCAACCAGGAACTCATAGGCATCAGATGTATTTTTTTCTTGGTACAGTAAGGGGATGGCCTAGATGTATAGAAAGTGGGTCCATATCAAGCCGCGGAAAAAATATTTGTAGCGATTATTACTGTTTTTTTACTAATATGATAGTGGGTTTATTCTAGTTAGGAGTTTAACAAGAGAGACAACAAAACTAGTGTTACCTGAAAATTGATGAAGGCATTTTGATTCGTAGCTGCGCCCGCAAACTATGAGATAATCCAAAAAAGTCAAATAATTAATAGGAGGATAAGTGTACCCCAAGGAGATACCCCAAAGATTCTTCCTCTTTTCAAGGCATCCTAAAGAGAGAGCGACAAGTTCATAAATGCAAGGACAAAAGGATACGTAACATTGTCCAATACCTCAAGTACTAGAAACTGACCAAAATGTGTTAGCCATTAATATTAGCCACAAAAGTAGCCGGGGGCATGCATTCATAAATAGGATTGATAAAAAGACCATGCAACCCTTTACGTGCCAAAACCCTAACAATGAAGCCCTATTAAACAATATCAACGGCTTTCACAAAGTTTACCGCTCACATACAAACATGTAGGTTCTAGGATGAGAGTCGTTCTTGAGCAATAATGATATGATTAATTTGCTAAAAATATATCGTATTTGCGACTCTACGACCTTGAACGAAATCTTGAGTCTGGTGGATATAATAATGAATCTGATCTTTAAGTCTGTTAGCCAAGATTATAGCTAGTGATGATTTTATACATGACATTACACATGACAATTTGGTGTACTAAGACTTTTGATGTTGTATCTATGAGTGGTTTTGTGATTGTGTTAGCAGCTTTGTCACATGATATGTAGAGTATCTATAGTAGACTAACCTCGGTTGTCTATAGAAAATATTACATATGAACTTTATTCATGTATTGGAAGAGGAAAATGCACGTTTGTAACCTGTTGACAAATTGTAGAATCGTTACACACAACCTGCAAACATTTCTCATCGTTGCATGAATATCATTTGTAAGTTATAGTCATAAATAATGGTGGGTAAAAATAGGCAGCTTACGAGTACAATAACCGCATGATTTATATGTAGTGTTGTGCGTAACTGATATGAGAGGATGTTGAAAATATCATCAGTATGGAATATTGTATGTATGTGCTCTAATTTAAGAGGACACAACAAGTGGCTTACCAGAAAAATTGTGTTTGAAACATCTAACAATCTTGTGAGCAATTTCTCTTGTCTTTACCTAAAAGTGTGCTTTGCGAATGGAGAGCGTGCCTGGTGAAATTGTGGTATCTTTTCCCTTGAGTTTAGATTGTTGGAAAGAAAAGTGATGGAATGGATTCAATCACAACTTTGGATGCTGGTATATTTTGAAAAAGAAAAACCTTTATTTAATGAAAATCAACATGCGATCTAGCTTTCATTGTGGTTTAATTACAGTTATGGTGATTTGAGGTCATGTACCACATTTCAGTTTCATTCTGACTTCACAAAGTTTAATTGGAGTTTTTTAATTAGGTTTCAGTTATTCATTAGGAAACTCCTCCTCATCATGGTTTAATCAAGGTTCCACAACGGTTTAATAATGTAAACAAAAATGTTTCAAAAGCATAAGATGAGGTTTGGTGGAAACTAAAAAAAACTCAAACGACAATAAAAGCCAACTTAAGCTGGTATGAAACCTCGGTGAAATCATGCAACCACAATGAACTCAATTATACGCAATTCAAAACTTTATATATGTTCCATGCAAGTTAAAAAAACAAAAATGAAAAAATTTGAATCCATATTAATTCACTTTTTGATGATCTTGTCAAGACACATACAATAGTCAAGTCTGTTCCATAAGTGGACATTCTTCCAATTATATGACCTTTTGTGTTTGGATAAAAAATATATTAGATTTTTTCGATAAAGGGCGATTTTATTATCTCAAATGTAGCATCAACCGGATACAAAACATTATGAGTAACCCCGGCCTCTGCATAACTAGGATGCACACAGCCAAACACCAAAGTCTGGCACTAGAAAAAGTAAGAAAACCGACAAAACGGCAACAGTAGATGTTGGGGAACGTAGTAATTTCAAAAAAATTCCTACGCACACGCAATATCATGATGATGGCATAGCAACGAGAGGGGAGAGTATTGTCCATGTACCCTCGTAGACCGTAAGCGGAAGCGTTAGCACAACGCGGTTGATGTAGTCGTACGTCTTCACGATCCGAGCGATCCAAGCACCGAACGTACGGAGCCTCCGAGTTTAGCACACGTTCAGCTCGATGACGATCTCCGGCCTCCGATCCAGCAGAGCTCCGGAGATGAGTTCCGTCAGCACGACGGCGTGGTGACGATGATGATGTTCTACCGGCGCAGGGCTTCGCCTAAACTCCGCGACGATATGACCGAGGTGGAATACGGTGGAGGGGAGCACCGCACACGGCTAAGGAACGATCCGTAGATCAACTTGTGTGTCATGGGGTGCCCCCCTACCCCCGTATATAAAGGAGCAAGGGGGAGGGGGCGGCCGGCCTAGGAGGTGGCGCGCCAAGGGGAGTCCTACTCCCACCGGGAGTAGGACTCCCTCCTTCCTTGTTGGAGTAGGAGAAGGGGGAAAGAGGGGGAGAGGAGGAAGGAAAAGGGGGCCGCACCCCTTGTCCAATTCGGACCAGAGGGGGGCTGCGCGCCTCCTTCCTTAAAGCCTCTTTCCTCTATTCCCGTATGGCCCAATAAGGCCCATATACTCCCCGGCGAATTCCCGTAACTCTCCGGTACTCCGAAAAATACCCGAATCACTCGGAACCTTTCCGAACTCCGAATATAGTCGTCCAATATATCGATCTTTACGTCTCGACCATTTCGAGACTACTCGTCATGTCCCCGATCTCATCCGGGACTCCGAACTCCTTCGGTACATCAAAACTCATAAACTCATAATATAACTGTCATCGAAACCTTAAGCGTGCGGACCCTACGGGTTCGAGAACTATGTAGACATGACCTAGAACTATTCTCGGTCAATAACCAATAGCGGAACCTGGATGCCCATATTGGCTCCTACATATTCTACGAAGATCTTTATCGGTCAAACCGCATAACAACATACGTTGTTCCCTTTGTCATCGGTATGTTACTTGCCCGAGATTCGGTCGTCGGTATCCAATACCTAGTTCAATTTCGTTACCGACAAGTCTCTTTACTCGTTACGTAATGCATCATCCCGCGACTAACTCATTAGTCACATTGCTTGCAAGGCTTATAGTGATGTGCATTACCGAGAGGGCCCAGAGATACCTCTCCGACAATCGGAGTGACAAAACCTAATCTCGAAATACGCCAACCCAACATGTACCTTTGGAGACACCTATAGTACTCCTTTATAATCACCCAGTTACGTTGTGACGTTTGGTAGCACCCAAAGTGTTCCTCCGGTAAACGGGAGTTGCATAATCTCATAGTTACAGGAACATGTATCAGTTATGAAGAAAGCAATAGCAACATACTAAACGATCAAGTGCTAGGCTAACGGAATGGGTCATGTCAATCACATCATTCTCCTAATGATGTGATCCCGTTAATCAAATGACAACTCTTTTGTCCATGGCTAGGAAACATAACCATCTTTGATAAACGAGCTAGTCAAGTAGAGGCATACTAGTGACACTATGTTTGTCTATGTATTCACACATGTATTATGTTTCTGGTTAATACAATTCTAGCATGAATAATAAACATTTATCATGATATAAGGAAATAAATAATAACTTTATTATTGCCTCTAGGGCATATTTCCTTTAGTCTCCCACTTGCACTAGAGTCAATAATCTAGTTCACATCGCCATGTGATTTAACACCAATATTCATATCTGTATATGATTAACATCCATAGTTCACATCGTCATGTGACCAACACCCAAAGGGTTTACTAGAGTCAATAATCTAGTTCACATCGCTATGTGATTAACACCCAAAGAGTACTAAGGTGTGATCATGTTTTGCTCGTGAGAGAATCTTAGTTAACGGGTCTGTCACATTCAGAGTCGTATGTATTTTGCAAATATTCTATGTCCACAATGCTCTGCACGGAGCTACTCTAGCTAATTGCTCCCACTTTTAATATGTATCCAGATTGAGACTTAGAGTCATCTGGATTGGTGTAAAAGCTTGCATCGTTGTAACCTTTTATGACGGGCTCTTTTATCACCTCCATAATCGAGAAACATCTCCTTAGTCCTTACTAAGGATATTCTTGACCGCTGTCCAGTGATTAGATCAAAATTGTATTCCTTTGCCAAACTCAGAGCAAGGTATACAATATGTCTGGTTCATAGCATAGCATACTTTATAGAACCTATGACTGAGGCATAGGGAATGAATTTTCATTCTCTTTCTATTTTCTGCCATGGTCGGGTCTTGAGTCTTACTCAATTTCACACCTTGCAACACAGGCAAGAACTCCTTCTTTGACTGTTCCATTTTGAACTATTTCAAAAAAAATTATCAAGGTATGTATTCATTGAAAAATCTTATCAAGCGTCTTGATCTATCTATATAGATGTTGATGCTCAATGTGTAAGCAGCTTCACCGAGGTCTTTCTTTAAAAACTCTTATTCAAGTATCCTTTCATGCTTTGCAGAATAATTCTACATTATTTCCGATTAACAATATGTCATTCACATATACTTATCAGAAATGCTGTAGTGCTCCCACTCACTTTCTTGTAAATACAGGCTTCACCGCAAGTCTGTATAAAACAATATGCTTTGATCACACTATCAAAATGTTTATTCCAACTCCGAGATGCTTGCACCAGTCCATAAATGGATCGCTGGAGCTTGCACACTTTGTTAGCACCTTTTGGATCAACAAAACCCTCTGGCTGCATCATATACAACTCTTCTTCTAGAAATCCATTCAAGAATGCAGTTTTTACATCCATTTGCCAAATTTCATAATCATGAAATGCAGCAATAGCTAACATGATTCGGACAGACTTAAGCATCGCTATGGGTGAGAAAGTCTCATCATAGTCAACCCCTTGAACTTGTCGAAAACCTTTCGCAACAAGTCGAGCTTTATAGACAGTTACATTACCATCAGCGTCAGTCTTCTTCTTAAAGATCCATTTATTCTCAATGGCTTGCCGATCATCGGGTAACTCAACCAAAGTCCATACTTTGTTTTCATACGTGGATCCCATCTCAGATTTCATGGCCTATAGCCATTTTGCGGAATCTGGGCTCACCATCGCTTCCTCATAGTTCGTAGGTTCATCATGGTCAAGTAACATGACTTCCAGAATAGGATTACCGTACCACTCTGGTGCAGACCTTACTTTGGTAGACCTACGAGGTTCAGTAGAAACTTGATCTGAAGTTTCATGATCAATATCATTAGCTTCCTCACTAATTGGTATAGTTGTCACAGGAACTGATTCTTGTGATGAACTACTTTCCAATAAGGGAGTAGATACAGTTATCTCATCAAGTTCTACTTTCCTCCCACTCACTTCTTTCGAGAGAAACTCCTTCTCTAGAAAGGATCCGATTTTAGCAACGAATACCTTGCCTTCGGATCTGTGATAGAAGGTGTACCCAACAGTTTCCTTTGGGTATTCTATGAAGACGCACTTCTCCGGTTTGGGTTTGAGCTTATCAGGATGAAACTTTTTCACATAAGCATCACAGCCCCAAACTTTAAGAAATGACAACTTGCATTTCTTGCTAAACCAAAGTTCATATGGTGTCGTCTCAACGGATTTAGATTGTGCCCTTTTAACGTGAATGCAGTTGTCTCTAATGCATAACCCCAAAACAATAGTGGTAAATCAGTAAGAGACATCATAGATTGCACCATATCCAATAAAGTGCGGTTACGACGTTCGGACACACCATAACATTGTGGTGTTCCAGGTGGCGTGAGCTGTGAAACTATTCCACATTGTTTTAATTGAAGACCAAACTCGTAACTCAAATATTCGTCTCCGTGATCAGATCGCAGAAACTTTATTTTCTTGTTACGATGATTTTTCCACTTCACTCTGAAATTCTTTAAACCTTTCAACTATTTTAGACTTATGTTTCATCAAGTAGATATACCCATATCTGCTCAAATCATCTTGTGAAGGTCAGAAAATAACGATACTTGCCACGAGCATCAACACTCATTGGATTGCATGCATCGGTATGTATTATTTCCAATAAGTCAGTAGCTTGTTCCATTGTTCCGGAGAATGGAGTTTTAGTCATCTTGCCTAATAGGCACGGTTCGCAAGCATCAAATGATTCATAACCAAGTGATTCCAAAAATCCATCTTTATGGAGTTTCTTCATGCGCTTTACACCGATATGACCCAAACGGCAGTGCCACAAATAAGTTGCACTATCATTATTAACTTTGCATCTTTTGGCATCAATATTATGAATATGTGTATCACTACGATCGAGATCCAACAAACTATTTTCATTGGGTGTATGACCATTGAAGGTTTTATTCATTTAAATAGAACAACAATTATTCTCTGATTTTAAATGAATAACCGTATTGCAATAAACATGATCAAATCATATTCATGCTCAACGCAAACGCCAAATAACATTTATTTAGGTTTAACACTAATCCCGAAAGTATAGGGAGTGTGCGATGATGATCATATCAATCTTGAAACTACTTCCAACACTCATCGTCACTTCCCCTTCAACTAGTCTTTGTTTATTCTGTAACTCCTGTTTCGAGTTACTAATCTTAGCAACCGAACAAGTATCAAACACTCAGGGGCTACTATAAACACTAGTAAAGCACACATCAATAACATGTATATCAAATATACCCTTGTTCACTTTGCCATCCTTCTTATCCACCAAATATTCAAGGCATTTCCGCTTCCAGTGACCATTTCCTTTTGCAATGTAAGCACTCAGTTTCAGGCTTTGGTCCAACTTTGGGCTTCTTCGTGGAAGTGACAACTTGCTTGTCATTCTACTTGAAGTTCCCCTTTCTTTCCCTTTGCCCTTTTCTTGAAACTAGTGATCTTGTCAACCATCAACACTTGATGCTCTTTCTTGATTTCTACCTTCGTCGATTTCAACATCACGAAGAGCTTGGGAATCATTTTCGTCATCCCTTGCATACTATAGTTCATCACAAAGTTCTACTAACTTGGTGATGGTGACTAGAGAATTCTGTCAATCACTATCTTATTAGGAAGGTTAACTCCCACTTGATTCAAGTGATTGTAGTACCCAGACAATCTGAGGACATGCTCACTAGTTGAGCGATTCTCCTCCATCTTTTAGCCATAGAACTTGTTGGAGACTTCATATCTCTCAACTCGGGTATTTGCTTGAAATATTAACTTCAACTCCTGGAACATCTCATATGGTCCATGACGTTTAAAACGTCATTGAAGTCCCGATTCTAAACCGTTAAGCATGGTGCACTAAACTATCAAGTAGTCATCATATTGAGCTAGCCAAACGTTCATTACGTCTGCATCTGCTCCTGCAATAGGTCTGTCACCTAGCGGTGCATTAAGGACATAATTCTTCTGTGCAGCAATGAGGATAAACCTCAAATCACGGATCCAATCCGCATCATTGCTACTAACATCTTTCAACACAATTTTCTCTAGGAACATATCAAAATAAACATATGAAAGCAACAACGCAAGCTATTAATCTACAACATAATTTGCAAAATACTACCAGGACTAAGTTCATGATAAATTTAAGTTCAATTATTCATATTACTTAAGAACTCCCACTTAGACAGACATCTCTCTAGTCATCTAAGTCATCACGTGATCCAAATCAACTAAACCATGTCCGATCATCACGTGAGATGGAGTAGTTTTCAATGGTGAACATCACTATGTTGATCATATCTACTATATGATTCACGCTCGACCTTTCGGTCTCCGTGTTCCGAGGCCATATCTGTATATGCTAGGCTCGTCAAGTTTAACTTGAGTATTCCGCGTGTGCAACTGTTTTGCACCCGTTGTATTTGAACGTAGAGCCTATCACACCCGATCATCACGTGGTGTCTCATCACGAAGAACTTTCGCAACGGTGCATACTCAGGGAGAACACTTCTTGATAATTAGTGAGAGATCATCTTAAAATGCTACCGTCAAACAAAACAGAATAAGATGTATAACAGATAAACATCATATGCAATCAAAATGTGTACCATGATATGGCCATGATCATCTTGCGCCTTTGATCTCCATCTCCAAAGTATTGTCATGATCTCTATCGTCACTGGCACGACACCATGATCTTCATCATCTTGATCTATATCAATGTGTCGTCACATGGTCGTCTCGCCAACTATTGCTATCGCATAGCGATAAAGTAGAGCAATTATTTGGCACTTGCATCTTATGCAACAAAGAGACAACCATAGGGCTTCTGCCAGTTGCCGATAACTTCAACAAAACATGATCATCTCATACAACAACTTATATCTCATCACGTCTTGACCATATCACATCACAACATGCCCTGCAAAAACAAGTTAGACGTCCTCTACTTTGTTGTTGCAAGTTTTACGTGGTTGCTACGGGCTTAGCAAGAACCGTTCTTACCTACGCATCAAAACCACAACGATAGTTCGTCAAGTTAGTGTTGTTTTAACCTTCGCAAGGACCGGGCGTAGCCACACTCGATTCAGCTAAAGTGAGACAGACAGACACCCGCCAGCCACCTTTAAGCACGAGTGCTCGTAACGGTGAAACCAGTCTCGCGTAAGCGTACGCGTAATGTCGGTCCGGGCCGCTTCATCTCACAATACCGCCGAACCAAAGTATGACATGCTGGTAAGCAATATGACTTGTATCGCCCACAACTCACTTGTGTTCTACTCGTGCATATAACATCAACGCATAAAACCTAGGCTCAGATGCCACTGTTGGGGAACGTAGTAATTTCAAAAAATTTCCTACGCACACGCAAGATCATGGTGATGGCATAGCAACAAGAGGGGAGAGTATTGTCCACGTACCCTCGTAGACCGTAAGCAGAAGTGTTAGCACAACGCGGTTGATGTAGTCGTACGTCTTCACGATCCGACCGATCCAAGCACCGAACATACGGAGCCTCCGAGTTCAGCACACGTTTAGCTCGATGACGATCTCCGGCCTCCGATCCAGCAGAGCTCCGGAGATGAGTTCCGTCAGCACGACGGCGTGGTGACGATGATGATGTTCTACCGGCGCAGGGCTTCGCCTAAACTCCGCGACGATATGACCGAGGTGGAATATGGTGGAGGGGGGCACCGCACACGGCTAAGGAATGATCCGTAGATCAACTTGTGTGTCATGGGGTGTCCCCCAGCCCCCGTATATAAAGGAGCAAGGGGAAGGGGGCGGCCGGCCTAGGAGGAGGCGTGCCAAGGGGAGTCCTACTCCCACCGGGAGTAGGACTCCCTCCTTCCTTGTTGGAGTAGGAGAAGGGGGAAAGAGGGGGAGAGGAGGAAGGAAAAGGGGGCTGCACCCCTTGTCCAATTCGGACCAGAGGGGGGCTGCGCGCCTCCTTCCTTTCGGCCTCTTTCCTCTATTCCCGTATGGCCCAATAAGGCCCATATACTCCCCGGTGAATTCCCGTAACTCTCCGGTACTCCGAAAAATACCCGAATCACTCGGAACCTTTCCGAACTCCGAATATAGTCATCCAATATATTGATCTTTACGTCTCGACCATTTCGAGACTACTCGTCATGTCCCCGATCTCATCCGGGACCCCGAACTCCTTCGGTACATCAAAACTCATAAACTCATAATATAACTGTCATCGAAACCTTAAGCGTGCGGACCCTACGGGTTCGAGAACTATGTAGACATGACCTAGAACTATTCTCGGTCAATAACCAATAGCGGAACCTGGATGCCCATATTGGCTCCTACATATTCTACGAAGATCTTTATCGGTCAAACCGCATAACAACATACGTTGTTCCCTTTGTCATCGGTATGTTACTTGCCCGAGATTCGATCGTCGGTATCCAATACCTAGTTCAATCTCGTTACCGGCAAGTCTCTTTACTCGTTACGTAATGCATCATCCCGTGACTAACTCATTAGTCACATTGCTTGCAAGGCTTATAGTGATGTGCATTATCGAGAGGGCCTAGAGATACCTCTCCGACAATCGGAGTGACAAAACCTAATCTCGAAATACGCCAACCCAACATGTACCTTTGGAGACACCTGTAGTACTCCTTTATAATCACCCAGTTACGTTGTGACGTTTGGTAGCACCCAAAGTGTTCCTCCGGTAAACGGGAGTTGCATAATCTCATAGTTACAAGAACATGTATCAGTTATGAAGAAAGCAATAGCAACATACTAAACGATCAAGTGCTAGGCTAACGGAATGGGTCATGTCAATCACATCATTCTCCTAATGATGTGATCCCATTAATCAAATGACAACTCTTTTGTCCATGGCTAGGAAACATAACCATCTTTGATAAACGAGCTAGTCAAGTAGAGGCATACTAGTGTGTCACGCCCAATATGCGACCCTATCCAAAAGGAACTCGAAGGTCCCACCAGGGATAGACCCGCATATTGAAACGCTTTTGCAAGGTGGATATCATTACATCAACATTACATAATAGATCGGGATACATACATAAGGCATACAATGCCACATGAATACAACATCACAATACATCAGAGCATCATCCGACTACGGATGGAACACAAACAGAAACTCAAATGACATCCACCCTACTAGCCCAGGCTGCCGACCTGGAACCTATCCCCTGATTGAAGAAGAAGCAGAAGAAGAACTTAACGCAAGCAAGCATCGCTCTCGCATCATGATCATCGCAAAACCTGTACCTGCAACTGTTGTTGTAGTAATCTGTGAGCCACGAGGTACTAATTAGGTGATTTTTTAGTTAAAGCAATTTTGCCCGCCTCGACGTGGACGATGCCTATCCTGCATCCTCGTCATCGAGTCGGCGGAGGACGATGCCTTCTTGACCAGATCGGCCATGTCCGGGACTGGGCTCCGCCGGGGTGGTACTAGGAGGTGCTACCTACCGAGGGGCGCAGGTTGGTGAGGAGCCAGCTTGTCGTTGACCCGAACCTTCTTTGGTGGCGGTCGCGTGGGCCAGTGACGATCCAGAGGCTCGAGGACTCCGCGGAGGTGGTGCGTCACCGTGTCAGTGAGGAGGATGCGCACGTCCGTCGCTACTTGTTTGCATTGGAGCACATGCCGTTCTCCAATACCTGGCAGGTTCTCCGGGGATCTCATTGGAGCTATGATCCCGTGATGGTGCCTTCTCTATGGGTGTCCACCTCCCGCGCCGATACCCGTCGTGTGCTAGAGTTTTAGTTGTATTAGTGATGTTATATGTATGACACTATTCGTGATGTATTAGTGATAATATTCGATGATGTACGGACGCATGAGATGATTTACTTTTGCTTATTGAATGCATGCTAATTTGAGTCCTATAAGATATTTTGAAATGTATATCTTGTGTTGCTCAATATCCAAGTGGCCGGCCATGTTTGCAGGTTACACCTTCGAGTGGCCTATGTTTTGCCGGAGTGTTGATTCATTTCTGTTCCGGCAAATTTCAGGCGCTCGATATGTCCTATTTTAGCAAAGGTCATGCCGGATTTTTCCATGAATTTTGGCATGACTTGTGCCAGAATATGTAGGAAATATCGAGTGCACCGGATTTGTGTGTTGAGTATCTTGGTAGTTGTCTTCGATCGATTTTCAATTAACTATGAACATAGGAAATGTCTGACGACGAGAAGGATTTCGGTATTTGCAAATACTGCAAAGACGAGCGCGGCCTATGCGACAGAATCTTCCTAGATGATGATAGGCGCTTCAGCATCAAGCTAGACGAGAACTTCGAAGTGGATACAGTAAGTCACAACGACAAGTCTTTTTTCGTAATTAAGCATGACATCTGCTTCATTTGCTTCAACTTATATTTTTTTTTACTATTCTACTAGTGTATCCCCTGCCATGCAAGAGTTTTTGTATTGGATAAGATAGGTCTCAGTCATAGTATGGAGGAAAAGAAAGTTTACTTGAAGACCGAGCATGGTTATATTTTCCATGCAAAGTTATACAATTCAGACGACTACACCTATTTTGGATGCAAAACATGGCGAGCACTATGCAAGACTTATGCATTTGAGCCTGATATGGTTATCACCTTTGATATTCATCCGGAAGATGATATTGAAGGTAATACCGACATCTGGGTCGATGTGCAAATGCCTCCAGTTATACCATTATGTAAGTTTCTCAACCATATTTATGTCTTTGATATTGTTTATTCAAAAATAGTTGACAACTAATTTGTATTGTCAGCTTATTTCGGTGCAAGCAAACATGTCCAGCACTTGGTAGACAGGACCGTATACTGTCCTGGGGCTGAACTCAACTGCGAGGAGCTCAGTCATTATGTTTCATGGCTTGAGGATCTTGATACTGTCAAGACAAATTTTCTTCCTGCATTTAGAAATGTTAGTACTGAAAATGTGCGACCAATAGTGTTCGTAATGAACTACGGTCACATCTATTTAGGAAGGATGGTAAGATTTTTACTATTTGTCATCGGTGCATCTTTTCCATACATTATTTTTGAAGCTAAACTTCATTGCTAAGTATGTTACCGTACGATGTTCTTCAACAGGGACTCCCGATGAATGTTGTGCCTTATGGGATCGAGACTAAAGGTACCATGAGTATTATCAGCTTACGGCCAAGATATCCTATAGATTACTTTAGTGCATTCAAGATTAGCGACGGATGCTTAATAGTGCAAGACTGGACCAAATATGTGATGGGGGAGCGCAGAGAAGTACTAGGGGGCAGCAAACAGATGCGCTACCCATGATTAGGAGACAGGTTCATCTGCATGCTCCAGTTTGATCGAGGAGGAGAGCTATACATGTTTTATGTTATTTTACCTAAGAGAGAGCAGCAAGAGTGATTAGTTAGCTAGAAATGAGTTTGAGGATGATGATGTGCTACACTATTACTATGATGATAAAATAGCTAGTGTTGGTGGTAATGGCTATGATGATTATTATTAGCTAGTGTTAGTGCTGATTAAATAAATACTGTTGGTGGTAATGACTATGATGATGATTAAATAGCTTGTGCTGACGGATTAGATTCAAGTGGAGGCAACATGTGGTGCACATCGAAAGTACTACTAGTCCAAACTAGATCAAGTTTGGATTAGTAGTATACTTTTGACATGCACCACATATTGCCTCCACTTGAACCTAATCCACCTTCATTTAATACACTGTTATGGATATAATGATGTAAACCTCATAACAGCTGGTATTGTACCAATATTTGTATGATGGCGCATAAATACACTAAAAAATACTAGTAGCGATGGAAAGAAAACACGCTGCAAGTAGATACCTTAGCAGTAGCGTGGTACTGAACAAGCGCTGCAGCTATTTGTCCTAGCAGTAGCGCGTGCCGGCACGCGTTACTGCTAAGCAATAGCTGTAGTGCCTTATTAGTAGCGCGGCCCCCCACGCTACTAGTGGGCACAAAACACGCGCTACTGCTAGGGTTTTCCCTAGTAGTGTTTGTGTGATTGAAGTTTTCAAGTTTTGGGTGAGATATTGATACGAGGAGAATAAGGAGTGGAAAGACCCTAAGCTTGGGGATGCCCAAGGCACCCCAAGGTAATATTCAAGGAAGACTCAAGCGCCTAAGCTTGGGGATGCTCCGGGAGGCATCCCCTCTTTCGTCTTCAAAACCATCGGTATACCTTACTCGGAGCTATATTTTTATTCATCACATGATATGTGTTTTTCTTGGAGCATATTCTTATTTTACTTGTTGTTTGAATAAAATCATTGGATCTGAAATCTTGAATAAGAGAGAGTCCTCCCATGGCTAGTTAATTATTTGACTACTTATTCTCCTTCACTTATATCTTTTTTGAGTAGTCATTTACTCACGTGCTTCACTTATATCTTATGAGTAAATGGTTGAATGGATTGAATATCATAGATTTGAAATTATATATGCTTCATATGCTTATCCCATGGGGAGTAATGACTTCACTTATAAGAAGTATAGGTGGCAAAATTTATTGAAAGTTAGCAAACTCAACATTGGTCACTTGAACAATTCATGAAAGAATATTGAAGGAAGAGAGATTTCACATATAAATATACTATTTTAGACATATTTTGCAATTGTGAGCACTCATTAAAATATGACATGCTAAAAAATGATGTTGACAAGGATGACAACATAATGGGTTATGTTTTCTTATATCCGAATAGAAGTTATATTGTCATGGATCCTCCAACATGTTGAGCTTGCTTTTCGCTCTCATGCTAGCCAAATTCTTTGCACCAAGTAGAGTACTACTTGTGCTTCCAAACATCCCTTAAACCAGTTTTTCCATGAGAGTACACCATACCTACCTATGGATTGAGTAAGATCCTTCAAGTAAGTTGTCATCGGTGCAAGCAATAAAAATTGATCTCTAAATGTGTATGATCTATTAGTGTGAAGAAAATAAGCTTTATACGAACTTGTGATATGGAAGAAATAAAAGTGACGGACTGTATAATAAAGGTCTTTATCACAAGCGGCAATATAAAGTGACGTTCTTTTGCATTAAGATTTTGTGCATCCAACCATAAAATAAGAAATAAAAGTGATGGACTGCATAATAAAGGTCTTTATTACAAGCGGCAATATAAAGTGACGTTCTTTTGCATTAAGATTTTGTGCATCCAACCATAAAAGCGCATGACAACCTCTGCTTCCCTCTGCGAAGGGCCTATCTTTTACTTTTATCTTCTACCCTTACACAAGAGTCTTGGAGATCATCACCTTTCCTTTTTATACTTTTTCCTTTGGCAAGCACTATGTGTTGGAGAAATCCGGATAAATATATCCACTCGGATATAGGTTATCATAAAGTATTATTGTTGACATTACCCTTGAGGTAAAAGGTTGCGAGGCGAAACTATAAGCTCCTATCTTTCTTTGTGTCCGATTGAAACTTTGTACCCATAAATATCGCGTGAGTGTTAGCAATTGTGGAAGACTATATGATAGTTGAGTATGTGGGATTTGCTAAATCAAAGCTCTTACATAGACCCGTCCTAAAAATAAGATGAATTGCAATTGTCTGATGACTAAGAACATGGTTTGTTAGTTTTCAAGAAACTTTATGGTCTATACTTTAACTTGTGAATAGCTTGCTACTTGATCATGAGAAGTTTTATGAGATGAGCTAATGTTTGTAAAATATAATGATGCTAGAAAAAGTGTTTGGAACTATCATTGATCAAACTTTTACACTATGCTAGCATTCGCACTTCATAAATTGTTTCTTTTATTATTTACCTACTTGAGGACGAGTAGGAATTAAGCTTGGGGATGCTGATACATCTCCGACGTATCTATAATTTATGAAGGATTCATGCCATGGTTACAACAATTCCATATGATTTTGGTATGATTTTATTAGAACTAACCCGGACTGACGCTGTTTTAGCAAAACTACTGTGGTGTTGTTTTTGTGCAGAAATAAAAGTTCTCGGAATGAGCTGAAAATTAACAGAGAAATTGTTTGAAAAATATAAAAAATACTGGAAGAAAAAGATACGGAAAAGGAGTCTCGAGGCCACCACAAGGGTG
>NC_041389.1:136437245-136440142 GCF_002162155.2 Triticum dicoccoides
CTTAATAGTGCAAGACTGGACCAAATATGTGATGGGGGAGCGCAGAGAAGTACTAGGGGGCAGCAAACAGATGCGCTACCCACGATTAGGAGACAGGTTCATCTGCATGCTCCAGTTTGATCGAGGAGGAGAGCTATACATGTTTTATGTTATTTTACCTAAGAGAGAGCAGCAAGAGTGATTAGTTAGCTAGAAATGAGTTTGAGGATGATGATGTGCTACACTATTACTATGATGATAAAATAGCTAGTGTTGGTGGTAATTACTATGATGATTATTATTAGCTAGTGTTAGTGCTGATTAAATAAATACTATTGGTGGTAATGACTATGATGATGATTAAATAGCTTGTGCTGGCAGATTAGATTCAAGTGGAGGCAACATGTGGTGCACATCGAAAGTACTACTAGTCCAAACTAGATCAAGTTTGGATTAGTAGTATACTTTTGACATGCACCACATATTGCCTCCACTTGAACCTAATCCACCTTCATTTAATACACTGTTATGGATATAATGATGTAAACCTCATAACAGCTGGTATTGTACCAATATTTGTATGATGGCGCATAAATACACTAAAAAATAAAAAAAATAAAAAATATACTAGTAGCGATGGAAAGAAAACACGCTGCAAGTAGATACCTTAGCAGTAGTGTGGTACTGAACAAGCGCTGCAGCTATTTGTCCTAGCAGTAGCGCGTGCCGGCACGCGTTACTGCTAAGCAATAGTTGTAGCACCTTATTAGTAGCGCGGCCCCCCGCGCTACTAGTGGGCACAAAACATGCGCTACTGCTAGGGTTTTCCCTAGTAGTGTTTGTGTGATTGAAGTTTTCAAGTTTTGGGTGAGATATTGATACGAGGAGAATAAGGAGTGGAAAGACCCTAAGCTTGGGGATGCCCAAGGCACCCCAAGGTAATATTCAAGGAAGACTCAAGCGCCTAAGCTTGGGGATGCTCCGGGAGGCATCCCCTCTTTCGTCTTCAAAACCATCGGTATACCTTACTCGGAGCTATATTTTTATTCGTCACATGATATGTGTTTTGCTTGGAGCGTATTTTCATTTTACTTGTTGTTTGAATAAAATCATTGGATCTGAAATCTTGAATAAGAGAGAGTCCTCCCATGGCTAGTTAATTATTTGACCACTTATTGTCCTTCACTTATATCTTTTTTGAGTAGTCATTTACTCACGTGCTTCACTTATATCTTATGAGTAAATGGTTGAATGAAATATCATAGATTTGAAATTATATATGCTTCATATGCTTATCCCATGGGGAGTAATGACTTCACTTATAAGAAGTATAGGTGGCAAAATTTATTGAAAGTTAGCAAACTCAACATTGGTCACTTGAACAATTCATGAAAGAATATTGAAGGAAGAGAGATTTCACATATAAATGTACTATTTTGGACATATTTTGCAATTGTGAGCACTCATTAAAATATGACATGCTAAAAAATGATGTTGACAAGGAAGACAACATAATGGTTATGTTTTCTTATATCCGAATAGAAGTTATATTGTCATGGATCCTCCAACATGTTGAGCTTGCTTTTCGCTCTCATGCTAGCCAAATTCTTTGCACCAAGTAGAGTACTACTTGTGCTTCCAAACATCCCTTAAACCAGTTTTGCCATGAGAGTACACCATACCTACCTATGGATTGAGTAAGATCCTTCAAGTAAGTTGTCATCGGTGCAAGCAATAAAAATTGATCTCTAAATGTGTATGATCTATTAGTGTGAAGAAAATAAGCTTTATACGAACTTGTGATATGGAAGAAATAAAAGTGACGGACTGTATAATAAAGGTCTTTATCACAAGCGGCAATATAAAGTGACGTTCTTTTGCCTTAAGATTTTGTGCATCCAACCATAAAAGAAGAAATAAAAGTGACGGACTGCATAATAAAGGTCTTTATCACAAGCGGCAATATAAAGTGACGTTATTTTGCATTAAGATTTTGTGCATCCAACCATAAAAGTGCATGACAACCTCTGCTTCCCTCTGCGAAGGGCCTATCTTTTACTTTTATCTTCTACCCTTACACAAGAGTCTTGGAGATCATCACCTTTCCTTTTTATACTTTTTCCTTTGGCAAGCACTATGTGTTGGAGAAATCCGGATAAATATATCCACTTGGATGTAGGTTATCATAAAGTATTATTGTTGACATTACCCTTGAGGTAAAAGGTTGCGAGGCGAAACTATAAGCTCCTATCTTTCTTTGTGTCCGATTGAAACTTTGTACCCATAAATATCGCGTGAGTGTTAGCAATTGTGGAAGACTATATGATAGTTGAGTATGTGGGATTTGCTAAATCAAAGCTCTTACATAGACCCGTCCTAAAAATAAGATGAATTGCAATTGTTTGATGACTAAGAACATGGTTTGTTAGTTTTCGAGAAACTTTATGGTCTATACTTTAAATTGTGAATAGCTTGCTACTTGATCATGAGAAGTTTTATGAGATGAGCTAATGTTTGTAAAATATAATGATGCTAGAAAAAGTGTTTGGAACTATCATTGATCAAACTTTTACACTATGCTAGCATTCGCACTTCATAAATTGTTTCTTTTATTATTTACCTACTCGAGGACGAGTAGGAATTAAGCTTGGGGATGCTGATACGTCTCCGACGTATCTATAATTTATGAAGTATTCATGCCATGTTTACAACAATTCCATATGATTTTGGTATGATTTTATTAGAACCAACCCGGACTGACGCTCTTTTAGCAGAACTACTGTGGTATTGTTTTTGTGCAGAAATAAAAGTTCTCGGAACGAGCTGAAAATTAACAGAGAAATTTTTTGAAAAATATAAAAAATACTAGAAGAAAAAGATACAGAAAAGGATTCTCGAGGCCACCACAAGGGTGGGGG
>NC_041389.1:136440517-136506703 GCF_002162155.2 Triticum dicoccoides
TGAAAAACCAATCTAGGCCCTCTCTGACACCCTGCCGGAGAGGGCCAACATCACCGGAGGCCATGGAGGAGGAAGCCGGAGGGGTCACCATCGTCACGGAGGCCAGGGACCAGAGGGAGAACCTTTCCCCATCTAAGGGGGAGGCCATGGAGGAGGAAGCACAAAGGGGAGAACCGCTCCCCCTCTCTCTTGGTGGCACCGGAGTGCCATCGGGGGAACCATCGCCGCGGTGATCGTCTTCATCAACATCACGATCATCATCATCATCATCATCTCTTTTACGTGGTCCACTCTCCTGCACCCCGCTGTAATCCCCTACTTGAACATGGTGCTTTATGCCACATATTACGAACCAATGATGTGTTGCCATCCTATGATGTTTTGAGTAGATTTCCTTTGTCTTTGGGGTTGATTGATGATCTAGATTGGTTTGAGTTGTATGTTTTATTTTGGTGTTGTCCTATGGTGCCTTCCATGCCGTGCACACGTGACGGATTCCTGCTATAGGGTGTTGCAATGCGTTCATGATTCTCTTATAGTGGGTTGCTAGAGTCACAGAAGCTTAAACCCGAGTAAGGGGGTTATTGCATATGGGATAAAGGGGACTTGATACTTTAATGCTATGATTGGGTTTTACCTTAATGATCTTTAGTAGTTGAGGATGCTTGCTAGAGTTCCAATCATAAGTGCATATGATCCAAGAAGAGAAAGTATGTTAGCTTATGCCTCTCCCTCATATGAAATTGCAATAATGATTACTGATCTTGTTAACAATTGCCTAGGACAATTCCGCACATTGACCCATCATTATTCCACACTCGTTATTTTTAATATATAGTAATATATTCTAACTTTTTGATAACAGCACCTACTTTTATATTTTAGTTCTTCGATATCATGCAAAGTTATCCTCTTCATACCCACAACATAGTTTTATTTCTCGTTTCTAGTTGGAAGCAAATGTTCGGTGTACGTAGAGTCGTATCAGCGGCAGATAAGACTTGAGAGAATATTGATCTTACCTTTAGCTCTTCGTGGGTTCGACACTCCATACTTATCACTTCGACCTTTGGAAAGTGCTATGATGATTCCTTGCACTTGAGGATTATCAATGGTCTCGGAACACTGGAGATCGAAAGGTCGAACATGAGTCATATAGTAGATATGATCAACATAGAGATGTTCACCATTGATGACTACGCCATCTCACATGATTGATCGGACATGGGTTAGTTGATTTGGACCACGTATCACTTAGATAACTTGAGGGATGTTTATTTAAGCGGGAGTTCATTAATAATTTTATTAAGTGAACTTAATTTATCATGAACTTAGTCTTATAGTTTTGTATATCTATGTTGTAGATCAATGGTCCGAGCTACCGTTCCCTTGAATTTTAATGTGTTCCTAGAGAAAGCTAAGTTGAAAGATGATGGTAGCAACTACATGGACTGGGTCCGTAACTTGAGGATTATCCCCATTGCGGCACAGAAGAATTATGTCCATATGTACCGCTAGGTGACAGACCTACTGCAGATGTTATGAACGTCTGGTAGGCTCGATCTGATGACTACTCAATCGTTCAGTGTGCCATGCTTTACGGCTTAGAACCAGGACTCCAAAGACGTTTTGAATGTCATGGAGCATATGAGATGTTCCAAGAGTTAAAGTTAATATTTCAAGCAAATGCCCGGGTTGAGAGACATGAAGTCTCCAACAAGTTCTATAGCTGCAAGATGGAGGAGAACAGTTTTGTCAGTGAACACATACTCAAAATGTCTGGGTATCATAACCACTTAACTCGGTTGGGATTTGATCTTCCAGTTGATAGTATTATTGACAGAGTTCTTCAATCACTGCCACCAAACTACAAAGGCTTTGTGATGAACTATAATATACAAGGGATGAATAAAACGATTCCTGCGCTCTTCGCAATGCTTAAGGCCGCGGAGGTAGAAATCAAGAAGGAGCATCAAGTGTTGATGATTAACAAGACCACTAGTTTCAAGAAAAAGGGCAAGGGAAAGAAAGGGAACTTCAAGAAGAATGGCAAGCAAGTTGCCACTCCCGGGAAGAAGCCCAAAGCTGGACCCAAGCCAGAAATTGAGTGCTTCTACTGTAGAGGGAATGGTCACCGGAAGCGGAACTGCCCCAAATACTTGGCAGATAAGAAGGATGACAAAGTGAACAAAGGTATATTTGATATACATGTTATTGATGTGTACCTTACTAATGCTCATAGTAGCGCCTGGTTATTTGATACTGGTTCGGTTGCTAATATTTGTAACTCGAAACAGGAGCTGCGGAATAAATGAAGATTGGCTAAGGATGAGGTGACGATGCACGTCGGGAATGGTTCCAAGGCCGATGTGATCGCCGTCGGCATGCTACCTCTACATCTACCTTCGGTATTAGTTTTAGACCTCAATAATTGTTATTTGGTGCTAGCGTTGAGCATGAACATTATATCTGGATCTTGTTTATTGCGAGACGGTTATTCATTTAAATCGGAGAATAATGGTTGTTCTATTTATATGAGTAATATCTTTTATGGTCATGCACCCTTGATGAATGGTCTATTTTTATTGAATCGCAATTGTTGTGATACACATATTCATAATATTGATGCCAAAAGATGCAAAGTTGATAATGATAGTGCAACATATTTGTGGCACTGCCGTTTAGGTCATATTGGTGTAAAGCGCATGAAGGAACTCCATATGAATGGACTTTTGGAATCACTTGATTATGAATCATTTGATACTTGCGAACCATGCCTCATCGGCAAGATGACTAAAACTTTGTTCTCCAGAACAATGGAGCGAGCTAATGACTTATTGGAAATAATACATATCGACATATGCAGTCCGATGAGTGTTGAAGCACACGGCGGTTATCGTTATTTTATGATCTTCACAGATGATTTGAGTAGGTATGGGTATATCTACTTGATGAAACACAAGTCTGAAACATTTGAAAAGTTCAAAGAATTTCAGAGTGAAGTGGAGAATCATCATAACAAGAAAATAAAGTTTCTATGATCTGATCGCGAAGGCGGATATTTGAGTTACGAGTTTGGCCTTCATTTAAAACAATGTGGAATTGTTTCACAACTCACGCCACCTGGAACACCACAGCGTAATGGCGTGTCCGAACGTCGTAACTTTACTTTATTAGATATGGTGCGATCTATGATGTCTCTTACTTATTTACCGGTATATTTTGGGGTTATGCATTAGAGACAACTGCATTCACATTAAATAGGGCACCATCTAAATCCGTTGAGACGACACCGTATGAACATTGTTTGGAAAGAAACCTAAACTGTCATTTCTAAAGTTTGGGGATGCGACCCTTATGTCAAAAGGCTTTAGCTTGATAAGCTCAAACCAGAATTGGAGAAGTGCATATTCATAGGATACCCTAAAGAAACTATTGGGTACACCTTCTACCACAGATCCAAAGGCAAGATCTTTGTTGCTAAGAATGGGTCCTTTCTAGAGAAGGAGTTTCTCTCGAAAGAAGTGAGTGGGAGGAAAGTAGAACTTGATGAGGTAATAGTACCTTCTTTGAAATTGGAAAGTAGCACATCATAGGAATCTGTTCCCGTGATGCCTACACCAACTAGATAGGAAGCTAATGGTGATGATCATGAAACTTCGGATCAAGTTACTACTGGACCTCATAGGTCGAACAGAGCACATTCCGCAATAGAGTGGTACGGTAATCCTGTCCTGGAAGTCATGTGATTAGACCATGGCGAACCTACTGACTATGAAGAAGCTATGATGAGACCAGATTCCATGTATGAGAACAAAGTATGGACTTTGGTGGACTTGCCCGATGATCGGCAAGCCATTGAGAATAAATGGATCTTCAAGAAATAGACAGACGTTGATGGTAATGTCATCATCTACAAAGCTCTACTTGTCACAAAAGGTTTTCGATAAGTTCAAGGGGTTGACTACGATGAGATTTTCTCACCCATAGCGATGCTTAAGTCATTCTGGATCATGTTAGCAATTGTCGCATTTTATAATTATGAAATCAGACAAATGGACGTCAAAACTGCATTCCTTAATGGATTTCTTAAAGAAGAGTTGTATATGATGCAACCAGAAGGTTTTGTCAGTCCTAAAGGTGCTAACAAAGTGTGCAAGCTCCAGCGATCCATCTATGGACTGGTGCAAGCATCTTGGAGTTGGAATATACGCTTTGATGAGGTGATCAAAGCATATGGTTTTATACAAACTTATGGTGAAGCCTGTATTTACAAGAAAGTGAGTGGGAGCTCCGTAGCATTTCTGATATTATATGTGGATGACATATTGTTGATTGGAAATGATATATAATTTCTAGATAGCATAAAAGGATACTTGAATAAGAATTTTTCAATGAAAGACCTCGGTGAAGCTACTTATATATTGGGCATCAAGATCTATAGGGATAGATCGAGACGCTTGATAGGACTTTCACAAAGCACATACAAAGAAGTGCAAAATGGATCAGTTAAAGAAAGGATTCTTGCATGTGTTACAAGGTGTGAATTGAGTCAGACTCAAAGCCCAACCACTGCAGAAGATAGAGAGAAAATGAAAGCCATTCCCTATGCCTCAGCCATAGGTTCTATCATGTATGCTATGTTGTGTACCAGACCTGACGTGTGCCTTGCCATAAGTTTGGCAGGGAGGTACCAAAGTAATCCAGGAGTGGATCACTGGGCAGCGGTCAAGAACATCCTGAAGTACCTGAAAAAAAGGACCAACGATATGTTTCTCCTTTATGGAGGTGATGAAGAGCTCATCATAAATGGTTACGTCGGTGCTAGCTTCGACACTGATCCGGATGACTCTAAGTAACAAACTGGATACATATTTATATTGAATGGTAGAGTTGTCAGTTGGTGCAGTTCCAAGCAGAGCGTCATTGCGGGATCTACGTGTGAAGCGGAGTACATAGATGCTTCGAAAGTAGCATATGAAGGAGTTCATATCCGATCTGGTTGTAATGCCCAATGCATTGGGTCCAATGAAAATCTTTTGTGACAACACTGGAGCAATTGCCTTGGCGAAGGAATCCAGATTTCACAAGAGAACCAAACACATCAAGAGACGCTTCAACTCCATTCATGAAAAGGTCAAGGATGGGACATAGAAGTTTGCAAAATAAATACGGATCTGAATGTAGCAGACCCGTTGACTAAGCCTCTTCCGCGAGCAAAATATGATCAGCACCAAGACTCCATGGGTGTTAGATTCATTACAATGTAATCTAGATTATTGATGAAGGAAATATGCCCTACAGGCAATAATAAAGTTGTTATTTATATTTCCTTATATCATGATAAATGTTTATTATTCATTCTAGAATTGTATTAACCAGAAACTTAGTACATGTGTGAATACATAGACAAAACAGAATGTCCCTAGTATGCCTCTACTTGACTAGCTCGTTAATCAAAGATGGTTAAGTTTCCTGACCATAGACATGTGTTGTCATTTGATGAACGGGGTCGCATCATTAGAGAATGATGTGATGGACAAGACCCATCCGTTAGCTTAGCATAATGATCGTTTAGTTTTATTGCTATTGCTTTCTTCATGACTTGTACATATTCCTCTGACTATGAGATTATGCAACTTTCGAATACTGGAGGAACGTTTTGTGTGCTATCAAATGTCACAACGTAACTGGGTGATTATAAAGATGCTCTACAGGTGTCTCCGATGGTGTTTGTTGAGTTGGCATAGATCGAGATTAGGACTTGTCACTCTGTGTATCAGAGAGGTATCTCTAGTCCCTCTCGATAATGCACATAACTATAAGCCTTGCAAGCAATGTGACTAATGAGTTAGTTACGGGATGATGCATTACGGAACGAGTAAAGATACTTGTTGGTAACGAGATTGAACTAGGTATGATGATACTGACGATCGAATCTCGGGTAAGTAACATACCGATGACAAAGGGAATAACGTATTTTGTTATGCGGTTTGACCAATAAAGATCTTTGTAGAATATGTAGGAACCAATATGAGCATCCAGGTTCCTCTATTGGTTATTGACCGGAGATGTGTCTCGGTCATGTCTACATAGTTCTCGAACCCGTAGGGTCCGCACGCTTAATGTTCGATGATGATTTGTATTATGAGTTATGTGATTTGATGACTGAAGTTTGCTCGGAGTCCCGGATGAGATCACGTACATGACGAGGAGTCTCAAAATGGTTGAGAGGTAAAGATCGATATATTGGAAGGTTATATTTGGACATCGGAATGGTTCCGAGTGGTTCGGGCATTTTTTTTGACCTTGAAGACTGTAGGGCTTACACCCCACAGCATTTTATTAATAAAGAACAGGAAGTAATAACAAAGTTCCTCAAGAGGGGGAACAAAGAAAGAGAAAGAGAAAAGACTATACAGTACTCTAAGAAAGAAAGAAAGCTACAAACTAAGAAAGAAAGAAGTTACAACGGGTGTGGATCTTCAAGGAGGCAGAAAATCAATCCATTTCAGTAGATCATCCCTGTATCTGGCCTTGATCCTGTGTGAGAGTAGAGTAATATCATGAATGAACCCATTTCTCCACTACCTAAAAGTTGGATGGACATGTCTGAAAGCCTTGTCATTTCTCATTTTCCAGATATTCCACCAGGCAAGAAAAACCACTTCTGCAAAAAATGGTTTATCAAATTCCTTCCTTGCATGTAAGGCAATTTGGACCATATCATTGTTATTCAACCATGACACTTGCAGAAAGTTCCAGATCCTCATACTGAAATTGCACTGGAAGAATAGGTGATTCCTATCCTCAAGTACTCCAGTAGGGCAGAGGACACAACTAGGTCCCTCATTAATTTTCCAATGTCTTCGCTGAATCATATCCTTGGTGTTTACTCTATCCATAATAACCAACCATGCAAACATTTTAACTATCATTGTACAACAGCTCTTCCAAACCCAGCTCAATATTGGATTGGCAATGACAGGCTGGTGTACAAACTCATAATACTTCTTTGCAGAATACTCACCTTTTTTCCCATGTCTCCAAGTCCACATATCATCACAATCATCGTCCAAGTGTCTACCAGACAACAAAGTTGCAAGCTGATTGAACTCCCTAAAAGCCAGTTCAGACAAAGGCAAAGAAAACATTTGTTGCAAATTTCCTGCCTGTATCACTTCCTTAATAGAAAGGTTCTTCTGAAGGCAAAAAGAATGAAGCCTTGGAAACCTTTCTTGTAGAGGGATACAAGATTGTCCAATCTCCCAATGATCAGACCAGAAAAGCACAGAATCTCCTTTGCCAACAGATACAGATGTTACAGCTCGATATTTGTCCACTAACTTACAGATGTCCCTCCACCAAAAAGAGCCACATAGAATAGTGTCATGTGGAACTCTTTGATAGTAGTATGAATCCCACACCAGACTGACCCATGGCACATCAGCTTTGTTATAGAATTTATTCAGGGACTTAAGTAACAGAGCATCATTTTGCAATCCCAAATTCAGAATTCCAAGTCCACCCTTCATCTTGGGCCTGTAGACAAGGGGCCAAGCAGCCAAAGAATGACCCTTTTCCTGACCATATTTCCTCCAGAGGCACTGCCTTTGAATCCTTTCTAGCTGTTTTAGAATGCCATGTGGTAAAGATAGACTGCAAAGAAAGAATATGGGCAAGGAAGATATCACTGAATTTACCAACTGCAGTCTACTACCTTGAGGTAAAAACCAGGAACTAGCAGTTAGCCTCATTTCCATGCAATCCACCACAGGGAGCAAGTCAACAATTTTTGGTCTAGTGGTTCCAACAGGTAGTCCCAAATAAGTGGAAGGCATAGAGCCTAACTGACAGTCAAAAAAAGCAGCAAGTGCAGAAGCAACTGAGGCTTCCACATTGATGGGGTACATTGAAGACTTATGAAAGTTGATTTGTAACCCAGTTGCCAATGAAAAGGAATTTAGCACTGTTTTAAGAGCCTCCAACTAAGCTAGGTCAGCATTTACAAACAGCAAGGTGTCATCAGCATACTGAACCACGGGATAAAAAGGATCATGTGTTGGCAATGGCAAAACAAGCTGCCCCCTAAGCAGAAGATCATTGATCATGGTTTGCAAAAGGTCAGCAACAATAACAAAAAGCAAAGGAGAGATAGGATCTCCTTGCTTAACCCCACATTTGCACTTGAAATGATTTCCAGGCACACCATTTAACAGGATTGAGGATGTTGCAGAAGTTAACAGTTGTTGAATCCATGTGATCTATTTGCTATCAAATCCCTTTGCCACAAGAATTCTCAAGATTGCCTCATGCTGAATTGAGTCAAAAGCTTTTTCAAAATCCAGCTTAAGCAAAAGAATTGGCTTCCTGGACTGATTGCATTGGTGAATATACTCAAAAGTCCATGCAATACAATCCTGAATTGTCCTTGATTTAATGAAGCCATACTGATTCTTATGCACACACTTGGTGATTTCCTCCTGAAACCTATTGGCAGCCAGTTTTGTCAGAAACTTTAGTCCTACACTTGTCAAAGAGATTGGCCTAAAATCTCCCACACCCTCAGGTGATTGCTTTTTTGGGATTAAAGTTATAAAAGCTTCATTGAGATTTTCCAAAATCACAGTGCCAGCATGAAACTCATTGACCAACTGAATAAAGTCAGATGAAATAATTGGCCAGCATCTCTTCATAAACAGACCATTAAAACCATCTGGCCCAGGTGCTTTAACAATTGGCATTTCTTTTATGACCTTTTCAATCTCATTCAGATGAAAAGGTTTTGTGATCACCTCAAGACCTTGAATTCTTGGAATTAAAGATAGGATGTCATTCCCCAAAACAATTGGTTTAAGGGTTCCCATTCTTCCCTTGAAAGTTACCAAAAATTCCTTAGCAATCTCCCCATGATCTGAAGAAACTATCCCATCAGACAAGTGCAGGCTAGCAATAGAAATTTTTTCTATATCTCTCTGTTGCCATTGCCTAGAAGAATTTTGAGTTCTCTTCTCCCACCTTGATATATCTGATAGTGCACCTTTTTCTCCAGTATAAAAACTACAAATGCAAAGGTGCTCATGATGCAACTTACATAACTTCCTGAAGTTTTTCTCTGGTATGGACAGAGGCCTCCAATCCTCTAAATCATCCAGCCATAAAATTACCCAATTGCACTTTTCAATTAAAGATTTAATGTGTGAAAGCCCCTTCTGCCATTTCTTTAAAGCAAACCTCAAGGATTTGAATTTGTCCATAATAACTGCAGAGATATGATGCTTATGCGAAGGCTTGTTCCAGACCTCCCTCACACAATCCATGAAACCAGGCTGATGCACCCAATAATTTTCAAACCTGGAAATATGGGCTTTAGGAATTGAGGTGCTAATAGAGATAACACAAGGAACATGATCAGACGCTGTTCTCGCAAGAGGAGCCACTTCTGTCATGGGATAATGATTTATCCAGCTAGCAGAAGTAAAAAACCAGTCTAGTTGTTCTAGAAGTGGGATATCCTGCATGTTAGACCAGGTGAATCTTCTACCTTTTAGTGGAAGCTCAAGCAGTCCTAACTGACCAATGATCTCGTTAAAGATAAAAATATCATTAACATCCCCTCCTGGTAAATTTCTATTTTCCATGGATCTAATGAAATTGAAGTCTCCCACTACCAACCATTTTTGTTCAGGTTCCACTTGCAGATTATACAACCAGTTAACAAATTCGTCCCTCATCTCACCTTGGCAAGGCCCATACACATTAACTAAGAACCACTGCTCGTTATTATGCATCGAGGTAAAATTGATGACAATTCCAAAGGGCTTAACTTCAATTAAAACACCCTTAAAACATCAGAACGCCATACTGTCAGAATCCCACCTGAGGCCCCTCTCGAGGGTGATTCAATAAACTGATCAAAGCCCATAGGACATACTGCCTTAACTAAAGAACGGGAGCAATCAGTTAACTTAGTTTCTTGCAAGCAGGCAATCGCACACTGACTCTCAGAAATTTTCTCTCTAACAGAATGTTGTCGTGGTTCAGAGTTTAGGCCACGAACATTCCAACAAAGAACCTTCCAATTACGCCTAGATCTCTGATTCATAATATAACCAAAAACAAAATATCAACCATTGCATGACATATAATGCCACACAAACCACGCCATAATAGACAAAAGTCATCCAGACCAGAGTGCAGTGCATAAAGTTCAGAAATAACATAACGACAGCGAATTAAACAGGCTCGCTACACCTATCGAAAGAGATAAGCAGCAACATTTGAACACCACTGGAGGAGGAATCATCCTTGGTATTAGCCATAAGCTTCTCCTTGGACAGAAGGTTAGGGTCGATCTCCAGCTCCGCTTCGATTGCTTGCAGAACATTGATAGGCGTGGGCGGAGGAGCATCTTCAGAGGTGTTGGCATTATCACCAGCATCGTCAGTCTTGGACTGGGCCGTCTCTTGGATGGGCTTGGAACTTGGACGCCTCTTGGTGGGCTGAAAAGAAAGCTGCTCAAAACTGACAGGTTTAAACCCATCAAGTTTTGCCGCGCTTCTTGTACATCTTCTAACAGAAGTATCCTCCAAAGGGGCCACTGGTTTGTTTCTTCTTGTCTGCTTCTTGTCCTTGACCTGCGCAGAAGCAAAAACCACAGAAGAAGAAGAGATCTCCTCCAGGCCTCCAGGCACTTCATTTTCTGCTTGCAACTCACAAGACATGTTCATATCCACTCCTACATTGACATTATCAGTGAAAACTTCTTCAGAAGAACTTCCAAAAAGAGCTCTGGCAACAGGGCGTTTAGCCACAAAAGGCCTCCGCAGAACCAGGCTGCTAGGCAAACTCGGAACCAAAGAAGAGCCCCTTTGTGAATCATCAAAGGCAATGGTCCATGTGCGCTTGGAGTATGTCACTATCCCAAGTGGCTTGAAGAAGATTGGTCTCGGCACCTTCTTGACAACAAACTCAGGCGGAAGGTTCTCGAAAGATCTCTTCCAGATCATCTCTGGAGGTAGAGGTGGCCCAGCCACAATCTTTGCCATACCAATTATTAACTGATGCTCCTGAACAACAGGAGGATGATATGGAACAATTGCTAAAGGATTGTCCTCAACAGGCTACTGCACATTACCTTGTAACTGGTGCTCTTGTTGCAACACATTGTGTTCCTCCAACAGAATTTCCACATGTTGCTCCACACAGAGCCCTCCGGCTGATCAATCACAATTGAAATCTGATCCTGTTCTGGCACTGCAGGTTGGGGCTATTGTGGGAGCTCCTCATCATTGTCTCCCCAAATTGCATGCCCCCATCCATCCCCAGCCGCGTCATTGTCCTGACCCACTCGAGGAGCAACTGGCGTGTCATTCCAGCCTAGCATCGGATATGGTGGAAGAACAAACATCAAGTTATCGTGCAAAAGGTTTCCAGGCAACGGGTGCGGGTTTCCATCCAGAGGCATTGGATCTTCATCATTGGGCATCTGATCAGCAAAATCAGCGCCCAACACATAACAAGCAGCAGTCCATGAGACTTGAGCTCCCCCCCCCATTCAGCGTAGTCTCCAAAAACCACATCACGTGGCACTAATGGTGTGTCAGGAAAACTTGCCTCCACTAGAGTCCGAACCAAATAAGGATCTTCATTGTCCCAAGAGTGAAATTTCCCAAAGGTGCCAACCGCCTGAGATATGAACTCTGTGTTGCGATAGTCAAGAGGAATTCCAATAAACATAATCCAACCCTTACGAAACCCATGACTCCCCTTAAAATTTTCCCCTTCATCATGCTTCAGGAATCTCACAAAATGATCGTTGCCCAGAGGGAAAGGTGGGTGCTGAATCAAAGAGTATCTAACAGATGGATCCCTTACTTGAAATAAACCTACGCCATGAAACCAGGGCTGAGCAGAGCGAACCATAGTACCTCTGTCTTGTAGGAACTGCACAACCTCTTCTCTGACAGGTCCGATTGGACCCCCGGGAGCAGGCATAACCTCAGCCACCATGTACTCCTCATGACGGCGAGGTGGGCGAGCCGCCGGTGTGATGAAGGTGCGGGGAAGCCGCCTGTCACCACCATCAATGATGTGATGGCCAGCGGGGATGAAGCGCTGTGGATCAAGCTCATAGTTCGCCATTGTTGACAGCTTGGAGGAAGGGACGGGGTTTTCGTTGGAAGGAATAGGGAGAGATTGGTGCAATCTGGGCGGCGATGATGTGACGGGGCAAGCTATCCCAATAACTCCGGCACTATTCCCCTGACCGTCAGGATTTCCCGAGATACGCATGTTTTGTTGCAGAGAAATTTTCCTCCATACCAATCCATTGGAGCGCATGAAATCATTACAGTCCCTGGTAAAATGACCCGTGCGCGAGCAAGCCGAGTAGACCGCTCGCATTCCACAAGAGGCTGCTAGGTGGCCCCTGAGAGAACAGATAGTACAAGTTAAAACCCGGTCCACCATGTCATTGACCATGGCGTCAAACTGCTGCGCTGCTTCTTGCGAAGACGGTATATCCAGAGAAGGCTCTGGTGGGCTTGTGTTAGCAGAGGCATTTGGCAAGACAGAAAGTGGGGTACTCTATACCGAGACAGGCACATTAACCAAAGACCCAGCAAATGGCCCAACAGATAATTCAGGTGACACTGGACCAGGAATGTGGGCTTCCAATGAAGAAGGGCTAGAATCCTAGTTTCCATTTTGAACTGGAGAGATTCCCGCCTCCGCAAATTGTGCAGAGAGATTACCAGAAACCACGGGCCACGGATCCACCGATACCAAATCAAGTGGGGGCGGCGCCATCGATCGGTGCAACTCCGGCAATGGCTGAATAGTACCAAACACGATTGGTGGCTGAGCTACCGTCCAATGCAAGTCGAGGGGAGGCGCTTGTCTAATAACAACACGCTCATGAGCAGAAAGAGAATAACCCCCATCCATGATAGTATCAATGCAATTTTGAGTAGCAGGATACCTATAACCCTTGCAAGCAGAGTACTGCTCAAAAGTGGCAAAGGTCAATTTCTTTCGAACTGTGGAGGCTGACTTAAGGGAAGATCTAACCGGAGGCCTATGCATCGCCAAAAGACCCATAGATGATCGACGTTTAGTAGGAATAATCATAATCCATTCCGCATCACATTCCTTACGCCAGATCTTAAGTTCCCAATCCCAATTAGGCCCTCCATTTCCCCAGAGATTGAAATAACATTTGAACATATCGCAAGCAAAATAGCACAGATCCATAATAATGAAACCAACCTGCTTGCATGAAATTTGGAAATAAAAAACCTTGTCTTTGACGAGAAGAACCGTAGGTCAATGGCCGATCCCCCAATTGCAGCCTCCAAAGCCGCCGCCACCGAGTCCTCCGATAACCGGAATGTAAGGCGGCTAAAGGACACAATCAATGTGAAAGCCCTTCGTCCCATTGGGTGGATCGTATGACCAGTGGATTTGAAAACCTCATCAGAGAAAGCTCTACCCTTGGAGAAATCCAAGCCAAGGGTAGATCCACCAGAAGAACCCATAAGAGATGGGTATTGCCTTGATCAAGAGGAGACGCCAGAGAAGATGATTGGAAGAGATCCACAGATTAGTGGATGAGGATGGAGATCACCGGTGGTGAGGTCAGCACCGGGGTGGGAGGTGGGAGCGTCATCTGTTTTTCCGGAGTACCGGGAGGTTACCGGAACCCCCCGGGAGAAGTATTGGGCCTATTGGGCCTTATTGGAGGAGAGGAGAAAGGCCACGTGAGAGGGGAGCGCCCCCCCCCCTTGCCCAAACCGAATTGGACTAGGGGAGGGGGTCGGCCCCCCTCTTTCCTTCTCCCTCTCTCCCTTCCCCTTTTCCCTCTCCGGTGGAAGGAAGGAGGGGGCCGAATCCTACTTGGACTAGGAGTCCAAGTAGGACTCCTCCCTTATGGCGTGCCCCCTTAGGCCGGCCACCTCCTCCTCCCCCCCCCCTTTATATACGGAGGCGGGGGGCACCCCAAAGGCACAACATACAATCTCTTAGTCGTGTGTTGTGCCCCCCTCCATTATTTAACACCTCGGTCATATCGTCGTAGTGCTTAGGCGAAGCCCTGCACCGGTAACTTCATCATCACCGTCGCCACGCCGTCGTGCTGACGAAACTCTCCCTCATCCTCAACTAGATCAAGAGCTCGAGGGACGTCATCGTGCTAAATGTGTGCTGAACACGGAGGTGCCGTACATTCGGTACTGGGATTGGTTGGATCGCGAAGACGTTCAACTACATCAACCGTGTTACTAAATGCTTCCGCTTTCGGTCTATGAGGGTACATGGACACACACTCCCCCTCTCGTTGCTATGCATCTTCTAGATAGATCTTCCGTGAGCGTAGGATTTTTTTTTTGAAATTGCATGCTACGTTCCCCAACAATTGACTCTAGTGCAAGTGGGAGACTGGAGGAAATATGCCCTAGAGGCAATAATAACATTGTTATTTTTTCTTATTCATGATAAAGGTTTATTATTCATGCTAGAATTGTATTGATCGGAAACTTAAATACATGTGTGAATACATAAACAAATATCGTGTCCCTAGTAAGCCTCTACTACACAAGCTCGTTAATCAAAGATGGTTAAGGTTTCCTAACCATGGACATGTGTTGTCATTTGATAACAGGATCACATCATTAGGAGAATGATGTGATGGACAAGACCCATCCGTTAGCTTAGCATATTGATCGTTCAGCTTACTGCTATTGTTTTCTTAATGCCAAATGCATATTCCTTGGACTATGAGATTATGCAACTCGCGGATACCGGAGGAATACCTTGTGTGATATCAAATGTCACAACGTAACTGGGTGATCATAAAGATGCTCTACAGGTATCTCCGAAGGTGTTTATTGAGTTGGCATAGATTGAGATTTGGATTTCTTACTCCGAGTATCGGAGAGGTATCTCTGGGCCCTCTCGGTAATACACATCATAAGAAGGCTTGCAATAAAAGTGACTAAGGAGTTAGTTACAAGATGATGTATTACGAAATGATTAAAGAGACTAGCCGGTAATGAGACTGAACTAGGTATGAAGATACCGACGATCGAATCTCGGGCAAGTAACAAACCGATGGACAAAGGGAATTACGTATGTTGTCATAAGGTTCAACCGATAAAGATCTTCGTAGAATATGAAGGAGCCAATAAGGGCATCCAGGTTCCGCTATTGGTTATTGACCAGATAGGTGTCTCGGTCATGTCTACATAGTTCTCGAACCCGTAGGGTCCGCACGCTTAACGTTCATTGACGATATAGTGTTATATGAGTTATATGATTTGGTGACCGGATGATGTTTGGAGTCCTAGATGAGATCACAGACATGACGAGGAGCTCCGAAATGGTCCGGAGGTAAAGATTGATATATATGACGATGATATTCGGACACTGGAAGAGTTTCGGAGTGCACCGGGTAGTCATCGGGTCACCGGAAGGGGTTCCGGACACCTCCGGTAGGTGTATGGGCCTAATGGGCCAAGGGGGGGATAGACCAGCCCACAAGGGGTTGGCGCGCCCCTCTCCCTGGCCACCGGCCGTAGCTAAGGAAAGGGGGAGGGCTAGCCCCTCCTGCCTTCCCCTTCTCATGGGAGAAAGAAAGGGGGAGGGGCGCCACCCTCCCCTGCCTTTCCCCGCTCAACTAGAAAGGAAAGGGGGCGTGGCTTGGGGAGGACCCCAAGTAGGATTCGGCCTCCTTGGGGCGCCTCCTTGGCTGCTCCTCCCTTCCCCCACCTATATATATGTGGGAGGGGGCGCCACACATAACCACGACAATCTCTTAGCCGTGTGCGGCGCCCCACTCCACAGTTTTGCCCCTCGGTCATATTTCCGTAGTGCTTAGGCGAAGCCCTGCAGAGATAGATTCACCATCACCACACCGTCGTGCTGCCGGAACTCATCCACTACTTTGTCATCTTGCTGGATCAAGAAGGCGAGGACATCACTGAGCTGAACGTGTGCTGAAGACGGAGGTGTTGTACGTTCGGTACTCGATCGGCTGGATCGCGGAGAAGTTCAACTACATCAACCATGTTACTAAACGCTTCCACTTATGGTCTATGAGGGTACGTAGACACACTCTCCCCTCTCATTGCTATGCATCTCCATGGATAGATCTTGCGTGTGCGTAGAATTTTTTTTCCATGCAACGTTTCCGAACAACAATAGGGGTGGCGAGGCAAGTATTGTATTGTTGCCATTAAGGATAACAAGATGGGGTTTGTATCCTATTGCTTGAGTTTATCCCTCTACATCATGTCATCTTTCTTAAGGTGGTACTCTGTTCTTATGAACGTAATACTCTAGATGCAGGCAGGAGTCGGTCGATGTGTGGAGTAATAGTAGTAGATGCATAATCAGTTCAGTCTACTTGTCACAGACGTGATGCCTATATTCATGATCATTGTATTAGATATCATCATAACTTTGCGCTTTTCTATCAGTTGCTCAACAGTAATTTGTTTACCCACCTTATGCTTTATTAAAGAGAGAAGCCTCTTGTGAAAACTATGGCCCCGGGTCTATTTTCCATTATATATTTTCAGATCTATAAAACCAAAACCCAAAAATACCTTGCTGCAATTTATTTATATTTACTTTATTTTACCTTTTACTTATCTTTTATATCTATCTCTATTAGGTCTCACACTTGCAAGTGACCATGAAGGGATTGACAACCCCTTTTTCGTGTTGTGTGCAAGTGTTTGTTAGTTTGTGCAGATGCATATATTAGGGAATTGCTTGTGCCTCCTACTGGATTGATACCTTGGTTCTTAACTAAGGGAATTACTTATCTCTACTTTGCTGCATCACCCTTTGCTCTTCAAAGGAAAAATCAACGCAATCTCAATAAGTAGCATCTGGCACCGGAGAAGCATATCGCAGCTGCACGTGCGGATGAGGTCGCAATGGATGCCATGTGTGCCGACCGCCAGATCTTGGATGAGCACCTCGCTTTCGAGGCCACCGTCGACGCCGCCACTCGGTTGGCTACTTTAAAATACAGTTTGGACCAATAATTGCTACATTTCCTAGTATTTATCAAGCATTATTGGTTTGGTGAACTATCTTATCTTCTAGTATATGTTCTGTTCTGCAATGTGGTGCTCAGTTAACTGTTTGGTTCATTTGTTCCGCTGTCCAATTAAAAATTTTGGTTAAATTATGCAATCTGATGTTCACTTGTTGTGGGTACAGTTTTGTATTGTTATGCACGTGAGAAATAAATCGAGTTTGGTTGTACTAAATACACGAGAAACATATACAATTGCTCTATTTCCAAGTTGTTTAGCAGGGTCTGTGTTATCCTTGGGTCTTCATAGTTTTGTAGAGGTCTTCGGCGTTGGTGTGTAGTAGCTTGGTTGCTCTGTGATTTGCCTCATTTCCATTGGCATGAGGTTGGTCTAGGTCGAGTTAATCTGTTGCATATGCAATTTTTCTATTTTCATTAACATATTCTATTGATAGTATGCCAACTCTCAGTTAACCTGATCAAGATATGCCTTTTATGTGTTGTAGGGAAACAATGGGAGGCAATGAGGTTTACCATTGAGGTTTGCACATGCATGGTCCTTTGGCTAATAACACATCATTATGAAGTTGCAGGAATCATTCTAATATTTATGTTTTAGAAATTTGGTCTTGCACATGTAGGTCCTGCTGTCAGAGGTTTAGACCCATTGTTCGATCCATTTTGCATATGGGGAATGAGATGTCCATGAATATTACTCAAGTCAAGAAACTCAGAAGGATTGTTACGATAAATAAACTTGCAATGAATTACAGCAAGATCTTTGTTTACACAATGAAGAAGACATCAGTCAACTATAGGATGATACTAACTCTTTTACCTTGTTTTTCCCCTTGTGCCATTTCAAAATTTAGAACAACTATTTATGCATATCTTTTTTCAGTCCTTTCCAAAGCAGTTCACCGATGATTACCTCTCAAACCACCAGAATGGTCAAGAGAGAGGAAGGTATTCATTCATCACCCACGATACAATATTGAAGTCTTCCCCAAGAGGATGAAGGTTGGGCGGGCAATTATCCATAGCCATTGGCATAAAGTTGTGAGGTTCAACATCACTGAAGACTCAATATTTTCCTTACGCTTCTGCAGTTTCCCAGATGAGATTCATCTGTCTATTTACCGTGTATGATGCTACTTTCAAAAGGTTTTTGATGTTGCATGTGAAACTTGGTGCTGTTGTGTAATGTCGTAGCTAGCTATATGCCTACATGGTGTAACTGAGTGTTGAAGTTGTATTACGTAATTCAATTATGAAATCCTGGTTGTTGTAATATGGATATGAAATATATGGTGAGTTTATAAGAAATATCAATTTGATTACTAAATAGATTATCAATAATAGACCAATTAGCCTGCTTAGTGGGGTATTCTATTTGTTACTTCCAGCCGCGTTAGCCACCCTACGGAGGGTATCGACAATTTTCGGAACCGACAAAATTTACCATTGGCTTTAAAAATATATTTGGCATGCAGTACTCTGGAATGGAAGAAAAAAAGATCTATTAAAGTCATTCTACCATAGATAATCTAACTGATTTAAAGCCAGTCAAATTATATTTGAATTACCAACCAGGAACTCATAGGCATCAGATGTATTTTTTTCTTGGTACAGTAAGGGGATGGCCTAGATGTATAGAAAGTGGGTCCATATCAAGCCGCGGAAAAAATATTTGTAGCGATTATTACTGTTTTTTTACTAATATGATAGTGGGTTTATTCTAGTTAGGAGTTTAACAAGAGAGACAACAAAACTAGTGTTACCTCAAAATTGATGAAGGCATTTTGATTGGTAGCTGCGCCCGCAAACGATGAGATAATCCAAAAAAGGCAAATAATTAATAGGAGGATAAGTGGACCCCAAGGAGATACCCCAAAGATTCTTCCTCTTTTCAAGGCATCCTAAAGAGAGAGCGACAAGTTCATAAATGCAAGGACAAAAGGATACGTAACATTGTCCAATACCTCAAGTACTAGAAACTGACCAAAATGTGTTAGCCATTAATATTAGCCACAAAAGTAGCCGGGGGCATGCATTCATAAATAGGATTGATAAAAAGACCATGCAACCCTTTACGTGCCAAAACCCTAACAATGAAGCCCTATTAAACAATATCAACGGCTTTCACAAAGTTTACACCTCACATACAAACATGTAGGTTCTAGGATGAGAGTCGTTCTTGAGCAATAATGATATGATTAATTTGCTAAAAATATATCGTATTTGCGACTCTACGACCTTGAATGAAATCTTGAGTCAGGTGGATATAATAATGAATCTGATCTTTAAGTCTGTTAGCCAAGATTATAGCTAGTGATGATTTTATACATGACATTACACATGACAATTTGGTGTACTAAGACTTTTGATGTTGTATCTATGAGTGGTTTTGTGATTGTGTTAGCAGCTTTGTCACATGATATGTAGAGTATCTATAGTAGACTAACCTCGGTTGTCTATAGAAAATATTACATATGAACTTTATTCATGTATTGGAAGAGGAAAATGCACGTTTGTAACCTGTTGACAAATTGTAGAATCGTTACACACAACCTGCAAACATTTCTCATCGTTGCATGAATATCATTTGTAAGTTATAGTCATAAATAATGGTGGGTAAAAATAGGCAGCTTACGAGTACAATAACCGCATGATTTATATGTAGTGTTGTGCGTAACTGATATGAGAGGATGTTGAAAATATCATCAGTATGGAATATTGTATGTATGTGCTCTAATTTAAGAGGACACAACAAGTGGCTTACCAGAAAAATTGTGTTTGAAACATCTAACAATCTTGTGAGCAATTTCTCTTGTCTTTACCTAAAAGTGTGCTTTGCGAATGGAGAGCGTGCCTGGTGAAATTGTGGTATCTTTTCCCTTGAGTTTAGATTGTTGGAAAGAAAAGTGATGGAATGGATTCAATCACAACTTTGGATGCTGGTATATTTTGAAAAAGAAAAACCTTTATTTAATGAAAATCAACATGCGATCTAGCTTTCATTGTGGTTTAATTACAGTTATGGTGATTTGAGGTCATGTACCACATTTCAGTTTCATTCTGACTTCACAAAGTTTAATTGGAGTTTTTTAATTAGGTTTCAGTTATTCATTAGGAAACTCCTCCTCATCATGGTTTAATCAAGGTTCCACAACGGTTTAATAATGTAAACAAAAATGTTTCAAAAGCATAAGATGAGGTTTGGTGGAAACTAAAAAAAACTCAAACGACAATAAAAGCCAACTTAAGCTGGTATGAAACCTCGGTGAAATCATGCAACCACAATGAACTCAATTATACGCAATTCAAAACTTTATAGATGTTCCATGCAAGTTAAAAAAACAAAAATGAAAAAATTTGAAACCATATTAATTCACTTTTTGATGATCTTGTCAAGACGCATACAATAGTCAAGTCTGTTCCATAAGTGGACATTCTTCCAATTATATGACCTTCTGTGTTTGGATAAAAAATATATTAGATTTTTTCGATAAAGGGCGATTTTATTATCTCAAATGTAGCATCAACCGGATACAAAACATTATGAGTAACCCCGGCCTCTGCATAACTAGGATGCACACAGCCAAACACCAAAGTCTGGCACTAGAAAAAGTAAGAAAACCGACAAAACGGCAACAGTAGATGTTGGGGAACGTAGTAATTTTAAAAAAATTCCTACGCACACGCAAGATCATGATGATGGCATAGCAACGAGAGGGGAGAGTATTGTCCACGTACCCTCGTAGACCGTAAGCGGAAGCGTTAGCACAACGCGGTTGATGTAGTCGTACGTCTTCACGATCCGACCGATCCAAGCACCGAACGTACGGAGCCTCCGAGTTTAGCACACGTTCAGCTCGATGACGATCTCCGGCCTCCGATCCAGCAGAGCTCCGGAGATGAGTTCCGTCAGCACGACGGCGTGGTGACGATGATGATGTTCTACCGGCGCAGGGCTTCGCCTAAACTCCGCGACGATATGACCGAGGTGGAATACGGTGGAGGGGAGCACCGCACACGGCTAAGGAACGATCCGTAGATCAACTTGTGTGTCATGGGGTGCCCCCCTACCCCGTATATAAAGGAGCAAGGGGGAGGGGGCGGCCGGCCTAGGAGGTGGCGCGCCAAGGGGAGTCCTACTCCCGGTGGGAGTAGGACTCCCTCCTTCCTTGTTGGAGTAGGAGAAGGGGGAAAGAGGGGGAGAGGAGGAAGGAAAAGGGGGCCGCACCCCTTGTCCAATTCGGACCAGAGGGGGGCTGCGCGCCTCCTTCCTTAAAGCCTCTTTCCTCTATTCCCGTATGGCCCAATAAGGCCCATATACTCCCCGACGTATTCCCGTAACTCTCCGGTACTCCGAAAAATACCCGAATCACTCGGAACCTTTCCGAACTCCGAATATAGTCGTCCAATATATCGATCTTTACGTCTCGACCATTTCGAGACTACTCGTCATGTCCCCGATCTCATCCGGGACTCCGAACTCCTTCGGTACATCAAAACTCATAAACTCATAATATAACTGTCATCGAAACCTTAAGCGTGCGGACCCTACGGGTTCGAGAACTATGTAGACATGACCTAGAACTATTCTCGGTCAATAACCAATAGCGGAACCTGGATGCCCATATTGGCTCCTACATATTCTACGAAGATCTTTATCGGTCAAACCGCATAACAACATACGTTGTTCCCTTTGTCATCGGTATGTTACTTGCCCGAGATTCGATCGTCGGTATCCAATACCTAGTTCAATATCATTACCGACAAGTCTCTTTACTCGTTACGTAATGCATCATCCCGTGACTAACTCATTAGTCACATTGCTTGCAAGGCTTATAGTGATGTGCATTACCGAGAGGGCCCAGAGATACCTCTCCGACAATCGGAGTGACAAAACCTAATCTCGAAATACGCCAACCCAACATGTACCTTTGGAGACACCTGTAGTACTCCTTTATAATCACCCAGTTACGTTGTGACGTTTGGTAGCACCCAAAGTGTTCCTCCGGTAAATGGGAGTTGCATAATCTCATAGTTACAGGAACATGTATCAGTTATGAAGAAAGCAATAGCAACATACTAAACGATCAAGTGCTAGGCTAACGGAATGGGTCATGTCAATCACATCATTCTCCTAATGATGTGATCCCGTTAATCAAATGACAACTCTTTTGTCCATGGCTAGGAAACATAACCATCTTTGATAAACGAGCTAGTCAAGTAGAGGCATACTAGTGACACTATGTTTGTCTATGTATTCACACATGTATTATGTTTCCGGTTAATACAATTCTAGCATGAATAATAAACATTTATCATGATATAAGGAAATAAATAATAACTTTATTATTGCCTCTAGGGCATATTTCCTTCAGTCTCCCACTTGCACTAGAGTCAATAATCTAGTTCACATCGCCATGTGATTTAACACCAATATTCATATCTGTATATGATTAACATCCATAGTTCACATCGTCATGTGACCAACACCCAAAGGGTTTACTAGAGTCAATAATCTAGTTCACATCGCTATGTGATTAACACCCAAAGAGTACTAAGGTGTGATCATGTTTTGCTCGTGAGAGAAGCTTAGTCAACGGGTCTGTCACATTCAGAGTCGTATGTATTTTGCAAATATTCTATGTCCACAATGCTCTGCACGGAGCTACTCTAGCTAATTGCTCCCACTTTTAATATGTATCCAGATTGAGACTTAGAGTCATCTGGATTGGTGTAAAAGCTTGCATCGTTGTAACCTTTTACGACGGGCTCTTTTATCACCTCCATAATCGAGAAACATCTCCTTAGTCCTTACTAAGGATATTCTTGACCGCTGTCCAGTGATTAGATCAAAATTGTATTCCTTTGCCAAACTCAGAGCAAGGTATACAATATGTCTGGTTCATAGCATAGCATACTTTATAGAACCTATGACTGAGGCATAGGGAATGAATTTTCATTCTCTTTCTATTTTCTGCCATGGTCGGGTCTTGAGTCTTACTCAATTTCACACCTTGCAACACAGGCAAGAACTCCTTCTTTGACTGTTCCATTTTGAACTATTTCAAAAAAAATTATCAAGGTATGTATTCATTGAAAAATCTTATCAAGCGTCTTGATCTATCTATATAGATCTTGATGCTCAATGTGTAAGCAGCTTCACCGAGGTCTTTCTTTAAAAACTCTTATTCAAGTATCCTTTCATGCTTTGCAGAATAATTCTACATTATTTCCGATTAACAATATGTCATTCACATATACTTATCAGAAATGCTGTAGTGCTCCCACTCACTTTCTTGTAAATACAGGCTTCACCGCAAGTCTATATAAAACAATATGCTTTGATCACACTATCAAAATGTTTATTCCAACTCTGAGATGCTTGCACCAGTCCATAAATGGATCGCTGGAGCTTGCACACTTTGTTAGCACCGTTTGGATCAACAAAACCTTCTGGCTACATCATATACAACTCTTCTTCTAGAAATCCATTCAAGAATGTAGTTTTTACATCCATTTGCCAAATTGCATAATCATGAAATGCAGCAATAGCTAACATGATTCGGACAGACTTAAGCATCGCTATGGGTGAGAAAGTCTTATCATAGTCAACCCCTTGAACTTGTCGAAAACCTTTCGCAACAAGTCGAGCTTTATAGACAGTTACATTACCATCAGCGTCAGTCTTCTTCTTAAAGATCCATTTATTCTCAATGGCTTGCCGATCATCGGGTAAGTCAACCAAAGTCCATACTTTGTTTTCATACATGGATCCCATCTCAGATTTCATGGCCTATAGCCATTTTGCGGAATCTGGGCTCATCATCGCTTCCTCATAGTTCGTAGGTTCATCATGGTCAAGTAACATGACTTCCAGAATAGGATTACCGTACCACTCTGGTGCAGACCTTACTTTGGTAGATCTACGAGGTTCAGTAGAAACTTGATCTGAAGTTTCATGATCAATATCATTAGCTTCCTCACTAATTGGTATAGTTGTCACAGGAACCGATTCTTGTGATGAACTACTTTCCAATAAGGGAGTAGATACAGTTATATCATCAAGTTCTACTTTCCTCCCACTCACTTCTTTCGAGAGAAACTCCTTCTCTAGAAAGGATCCGATTTTAGCAACGAATATCTTGCCTTTGGATCTGTGATAGAAGGTGTACCCAACAGTTTCCTTTGGGTATTCTATGAAGACGCACTTCTCCGATTTGGGTTTGAGCTTATCAGGATGAAACTTTTTCACATAAGCATCACAGCCCCAAACTTTAAGAAATGACAACTTGGGTTTCTTGCTAAACCAAAGTTCATATGGTGTCGTCTCAACGGATTTAGATTGTGCCCTTTTAACGTGAATGCAGTTGTCTCTAATGCATAACCCCAAAACAATAGTGGTAAATCAGTAAGAGACATCATAGATCGCACCATATCCAATAAAGTGCGGTTACGACGTTCGGACACACCATAACATTGTGCTGTTCCAGGTGGCGTGAGCTGTGAAACTATTCCACATTGTTTTAATTGAAGACCAAACTCGTAACTCAAATATTCGTCTCCGCGATCAGATCGCAGAAACTTTATTTTCTTGTTACGATGATTTTTCCACTTCACTCTGAAATTCTTTAAACCTTTCAACTATTTCAGACTTATGTTTCATCAAGTAGATATACCCATATCTGCTCAAATCATCTTGTGAAGGTCAGAAAATAACGATACTTGCCACGAGCATCAACACTCATTGGATTGCATACATCGGTATGTATTATTTCCAATAAGTCAGTAGCTTGTTCCATTGTTCCGGAGAACGGAGTTTTAGTCATCTTGCCTAATAGGCACGGTTCGCAAGCATCAAATGATTCATAACCAAGTGATTCCAAAAATCCATCTTTATGGAGTTTCTGCATGCGCTTTACACCGATATGACCCAAACGGCAGTGCCACAAATAAGTTGCACTATCATTATTAACTTTGCATCTTTTGGCATCAATATTATGAATATGTGTATCACTACGATCGAGATCCAACAAACTATTTTCATTGGGTGTATGACCATTGAAGGTTTTATTCATTTAAATAGAACAACAATTATTCTCTGATTTTAAATGAATAACCGTATTGCAATAAACATGATCAAATCATATTCATGCTCAACGCAAACGCCAAATAACATTTATTTAGGTTTAACACTAATCCCGAAAGTATAGGGAGTGTGCCATGATGATCATATCAATCTTGAAACTACTTCCAACACTCATCATCACTTCCCCTTCAACTAGTCTTTGTTTATTCTGTAACTCCTGTTTCGAGTTACTAATCTTAGCAACCGAACAAGTATCAAACACTCAGGGGCTACTATAAACACTAGTAAAGCACACATCAATAACATGTATATCAAATATACCCTTGTTCACTTTGCCATCCTTCTTATCCACCAAATATTTAAGGCATTTCCGCTTCCAGTGACCATTTCCTTTGCAGTGTAAGCACTCAGTTTCAGGCTTTGGTCCAACTTTGGGCTTCTTCGTGGAAGTGACAACTTGATTGTCATTCTACTTGAAGTTCCCCTTTCTTTCCCTTTGCCCTTTTCTTGAAACTAGTGATCTTGTCAACCATCAACACTTGATGCTCTTTCTTGATTTCTACCTTCGTCGATTTCAACATCACGAAGAGCTTGGGAATCGTTTTCGTCATCCCTTGCATACTATAGTTCATCACAAAGTTCTACTAACTTGGTGATGGTGACTAGAGAATTCTGTCAATCACTATCTTATTAGGAAGATTAACTCCCACTTGATTCAAGTGATTGTAGTACCCAGACAATCTGAGGACATGCTCACTAGTTGAGCGATTCTCCTCCATCTTTTAGCCCTAGAACTTGTTGGAGACTTCATATCTCTCAACTCGGGTATTTGCTTGAAATATTAACTTCAACTCCTGGAACATCTCATATGGTCCATGACGTTTAAAACGTCATTGAAGTCCCGATTCTAAACCGTTAAGCATGGTGCACTAAACTATCAAGTAGTCATCATATTGAGCTAGCCAAACGTTCATTACGTCTGCATCTGCTCCTGCAATAGGTCTGTCACCTAGCGGTGCATTAAGGACATAATTCTTCTGTGCAGCAATGAGGATAAACCTCAAATCACGGATCCAATCCGCATCATTGCTACTAACATCTTTCAACACAATTTTCTCTAGGAACATATCAAAATAAACATATGAAAGCAACAACGCAAGCTATTGATCTACAACATAATTTGCAAAATACTACCAGGACTAAGTTCATGATAAATTTAAGTTCAATTAATCATATTACTTAAGAACTCCCACTTAGACAGACATCTCTCTAGTCATCTAAGTGATCACGTGATCCAAATCAACTAAACCATGTCCGATCATCACGTGAGATGGAGTAGTTTTCAATGGTGAACATCACTATGTTGATCATATCTACTATATGATTCACGCTCGACCTTTCAGTCTCCGTGTTCCGAGGCCATATCTGTATATGCTAGGCTCGTCAAGTTTAACTTGAGTATTCCGCGTGTGCAACTGTTTTGCACCCGTTGTATTTGAACGTAGAGCCTATCACACCCGATCATCACGTGGTGTCTCATCACGAAGAACTTTCGCAACGGTGCATACTCAGGGAGAACACTTCTTGATAATTAGTGAGAGATCATCTTAAAATGCTACCGTCAAACAAAACAGAATAAGATGTATAACAGATAAACATCATATGCAATCAAAATATGTGCCATGATATGGCCATGATCATCTTGCGCCTTTGATCTCCATCTCCAAAGTATTGTCATGATCTCTATCGTCACTAGCACGACACCATGATCTTCATCATCTTGATCTATATCAATGTGTCGTCACATGGTCGTCTCGCCAACTATTGCTATCGCATAGCGATAAAGTAGAGCAATTATTTGGCACTTGCATCTTATGCAACAAAGAGACAACCATAGGGCTTCTGCCAGTTGCCGGTAACTTCAACAAAACATGATCATCTCATACAACAACTTATATCTCATCACGTCTTGACCATATCACATCACAACATGCCCTGCAAAAACAAGTTAGACGTCCTCTACTTTGTTGTTGCAAGTTTTACGTGGCTGCTACGGGCTTAGCAAGAACCGTTCTTACCTACGCATCAAAACCACAATGATAGTTCGTCAAGTTAGTGTTGTTTTAACCTTCGCAAGGACTGGGCGTAGCCACACTCGATTCAGCTAAAGTGAGACAGACAGACACCCGCCAGCCACCTTTAAGCACGAGTGCTCGTAACGGTGAAACCAGTCTCGCGTAAGCGTACGCGTAATGTCGGTCCGGGCCGCTTCATCTCACAATACCGCCGAACCAAAGTATGACATGCTGGTAAGCAATATGACTTGTATCGCCCACAACTCACTTGTGTTCTACTCGTGCATATAACATCAACGCATAAAACCTAGGCTCGGATGCCACTGTTGGGGAACGTAGTAATTTCAAAAAAAATCCTACGCACACGCAAGATCATGGTGATGGCATAGCAACGAGAGGGGAGAGTATTGTCCACGTACCCTCGTAGACCGTAAGCGGAAGCGTTAGCACAACGCGGTTGATGTAGTCGTACGTCTTCACGATCCGACCGATCCAAGCACCGAACATACGGAGCCTCCGAGTTCAGCACACGTTCAGCTCGATGACGATCTCCGGCCTCCGATCCAGCAGAGCTCCGGAGATGAGTTCCGTCAGCACGACGGCGTGGTGACGATGATGATGTTCTACCGGCGCAGGGCTTCGCCTAAACTCCGCGACGATATGACCGAGGTGGAATATGGTGGAGGGGGGCACCGCACACGGCTAAGGAACGATCCGTAGATCAACTTGTGTGTCATGGGGTGTCCCCCAGCCCCCGTATATAAAGGAGCAAGGGGAAGGGGGCGGCCGGCCTAGGAGGAGGCGTGCCAAGGGGAGTCCTACTCCCACCGGGAGTAGGACTCCCTCCTTCCTTGTTGGAGTAGGAGAAGGGGGAAAGAGGGGGAGAGGAGGAAGGAAAAGGGGGCTGCACCCCTTGTCCAATTCGGACCAGAGGGGGGCTGCGCGCCTCCTTCCTTTCGGCCTCTTTCCTCTATTCCCGTATGGCCCAATAAGGCCCATATACTCCCCGGCGAATTCTCGTAACTCTCCGGTACTCCGAAAAATACCCGAATCACTCGGAACCTTTCCGAACTCCGAATATAGTCATCCAATATATCGCTCTTTACGTCTCGACCATTTCGAGACTACTCGTCATGTCCCCGATCTCATCCGGGACCCCGAACACCTTCGGTACATCAAAACTCATAAACTCATAATATAACTGTCATCGAAACCTTAAGCGTGCGGACCCTACGGGTTCGAGAACTATGTAGACATGACCTAGAACTATTCTCGGTCAATAACCAATAGTGGAACCTGGATGCCCATATTGGCTCCTACATATTCTACGAAGATCTTTATCGGTCAAACCGCATAACAACATACGTTGTTCCCTTTGTCATCGGTATGTTACTTGCCCGAGATTCGATCGTCGGTATCCAATACCTAGTTCAATCTCGTTACCGGCAAGTCTCTTTATTCGTTACGTAATGCATCATCCCGTGACTAACTCATTAGTCACATTGCTTGCAAGGCTTATAGTGATGTGCATTATCGAGAGGGCCTAGAGATACCTCTCCGACAATCGGAGTGACAAAACCTAATCTCAAAATACGCCAACCCAACATGTACCTTTGGAGACACCTGTAGTACTCCTTTATAATCACCCAGTTACGTTGTGACGTTTGGTAGCACCCAAAGTGTTCCTCCGGTAAACGGGAGTTGCATAATCTCATAGTTACAAGAACATGTATCAGTTATGAAGAAAGCAATAGCAACATACTAAACGATCAAGTGCTAGGCTAACAGAATGGGTCATGTCAATCACATCATTCTCCTAATGATGTGATCCCGTTAATCAAATGACAACTCTTTTGTCCATGGCTAGGAAACATAACCATCTTTGATAAACGAGCTAGTCAAGTAGAGGCATACTAGTGTGTCACGCCCAATATGCGACCCTATCCAAAAGGAACTCGAAGGTCCCACCAGGGATAGACCCGCATATTGAAACGCTTTTGCAAGGTGGATATCATTACATCAACATTACATAATAGATGGGGATACATACATAAGGCATACAATGCCACATGAATACAACATCACAATACATCAGAGCATCATCCGACTACGGATGGAACACAAACAGAAACTCAAATGACATCCACCCTACTAGCCCAGGCTGCCGACCTGGAACCTATCCCCTGATCGAAGAAGAAGCAGAAGAAGAACTTAACGCAAGCAAGCATCGCTCTCGCGTCATGATCATCGCAAAACCTGTACCTGCAACTGTTGTTGTAGTAATCTGTGAGCCACGAGGACTCAGCAATCCCATTACCATGGGTATCAAGACTAACAAAGCTTAATAGGAAAGGAAGGGGTAAAGTGGTGAGGTTGCAACAGCGACTAAGCATATATGGTGGCTAACAAACGCAAATAAGAGCGAGAAGAGAGCAAGCAGAACGGTCGTCAACTAGTAATGATCAAGAAGTGATCCTGAACTCCTACTTACGTCAAACATAACCCAGAAACCGTGTTCACTTCCCGGACTCCGCCGAGAAGAGACCATCACGGCTACACACGCGGTTGATGCGTTTTAAATCGGGTCTGGTGTCAAGTTATCTACAACCGGACATTAACAAATTCCCATCTGCCTATAACCGCAGGCACGGCTCTCGCGATCAACGAAGGAATAGACCTTCTCCCAGGACGACCCGATCAGACTCGGAATCCCGGTTTACAAGACATTTCGACAATGGTAAAACAAGACCAGCAATGCCTCCCGTTGTGCCGACAAATCCCGATAGGAGCTGCACATATCTCGTTCTCAAGGCACACCGGATTATCCAGACTTTCGGTAGGCCAGCCCAGAGTTGCCCCTGGTGGCCACCGGCGGCCGATAGTTTGGACCAACACCCACAACAAGCACTGGCCCGGGGGGGTAATAAAGATGACCCTCGGGCTCTGGAAACTCAAGGGAAAAAAAGGCTAGGTGAGGCAAATGGTAAAACCAAGGTTGGGCCTTGATGGAGGAGTTTTATTCAAAGCGAACTATCAAGGGGGTCCCATAAATCACCCGACCGCGTAAGGAACGCAAAATCCGGGAACATAACACCGGTATGACGGAAACTAGGGCGGCAAGAGTGGAACAAAACACCAGGCAAAAGGCCGAGTCTTCCACCCTTTACCAAGTATATAGATGCATTAATCATATAAGAGATATTGTGATATCCCAACCAAAATCCTGTCCACCATGGAGAAATCTTCAACTTCACCTGCAACTAGCAACGCTATAAGAGGGCTGAGCAAAGTGGTAACATAGCCAATCAATGGTTTGCATAGGTAAGGTGTCAAAGGTTAGAGGTTCATGGCAACAAGGGATGGCTCGATAAACAGATGATAGGTAGCGCAGCAAAGCGATAGAACGAAGCAACTAGCATAGCAATGATAGAAGTGAGATCCAGGGTAGCGGTCATCTTGCCTGAAATCCCGCAAGGAAGAAGAACGAGTCCATGAAGAAGATGAACGGGCGTAGTTGAACAAATCCTCACAATCGCAACGTTACCGGAACTATCAAGAAGAGGCAATACCGGAAAGAAGCAAACAACATGGTAAACAACCATCACATAGACATGGCACGATGCACAACCAAGTATGATGCATGTCCGGTTTAAAGAGGCATGGCATGGCAAACTGCAACACACAATACTACAAATTAAGTGGAGCTCAATATGCAACGAGTTGCATATTGACGAAACACCACATCTGAGTTATTTAGTTCGCTCTCGTTTAGGTACACAACAATATTAAATGTTGTTAAACATGGCAAGAGGTAAAGCATAATGAAACTACCTATCTAGGCAAATTTAAATGAGGCCGGAGGTAACAAACAACAATTCCGGAAAATCCCCATATGCAAATTATGGATTTGGTACTGTTCTGCCCTAAACACAATTTTAAGTTTGTTAAACAGGAAAATAAAGTGCACCATGTTAATCTAGGCATTTTTCCACCCCAAATACATATAAAGTTTATTAAATTCGGAGCTATGGTTATTTAGTTATGAATTAAAGCATTTTAATATGGCATATTAGCAAATTTAAATAAACAGCGTTAAACCTTTTAAACATGGATGAAAATGGCATATTATTAATCTACACAAAATTCTAAGCATTTTACATATATAAATTACTTTAATCTGATGCACGGTTAATTAGTTATTACATGCATGAGGAGCAAGGGGTTTTTTGTAAATCAGTAATACTCTGGATAAAAGAGAAAATCGTTAGACAAAACAAAAAAACACTATGTCAGGACCCCGACTCAATGCCACATCGATCTAGCATGTAACACCTCATATCACTTTGCGGCCTCACGCACGGTATTCCCACGGGTGTCGCCTTACCTTTGCCCGGGACCGTTTGCGCCTTTTGGCACACGTATATGATAGTGTCGCTAGCATCCATATGATAAGGAGCCCGGGCTGACATGGCTAGTCGTAAACCCAAAGTGGCACAAACTTACAGGGACAGGCATCCATGACCCAACATCGAACGTGTCGGTCATCAGCGAGTGAATCCAGGCTGTAGCACTGGGCTAGCAGGACTCCGGTGAACCGGGCTGTAGCGGGCTAACAGGACTCCGGTATTCATCGCGTGACATTTCCCCGAAGGGACAGACACAGGAACGAAGAAGGACACATGCCGGCCAGCCTAAGTGTTCCGGAGCAGTAGCAAGCTACCATGGCTCAGTGGAAGCACTAGGAGACATTTCCCGGTAAGAGAGGCTACTAAAGATAAACAACTAGATAGTCAGATCCCACACATACCAAGCATTTCAATATCATACACACAATATGCTCGATATGTGCAAATACAACATGGCATCACAACATGACTCTACGACTCAAGCATCTTATTCAATAGGCTCCGGGGAGCGAGATATTACAAACATAGGTCTCATGATCCAACATTTAGAGCATACAAGTCAAAGCACAAGCGGAAGCTAACATGTCTGAGTACAGACATCTATAAATGAAAAGGGCTGAGAAGCCTGACTATCTACCAAATCCTGCCGAGGCACAAGATCGTAGCTGAGGTAACAAGCTAAACATCGAAGTCCACGTGGAACTACTAGCGAGACTGAAGTCTCTCTGCAAAAACATAAATTAAGCAACGTGAGTACAAATGTACCCAGCAAGATTTACATCAGAACTAACTACATATGCATCATTATCAACAAAGGGGGTGGTGGAGTTTAACTGCAGCAAGCCAGCTTTGACTCGGTGGCTATCCTAAACTACGACTGCAAGCAACTCTTTTGAGGTGGCGCACACGAGTCCACATATTCACCAACCAATACACCACTATGGAACCGCTCCCGTCTCCCTACGAGAACACCATCCATAGCACTCACGCTTATCTTGCGTATTTTAGAGTATCCACTTTCACTTGTCTATGAACTGATATAAGCAACCCAGAAGTCCTTTTCCGCGGACACGGCTATTCGAATAGATGATGTTAACCCTGCAGGGGTGTACTTCTTCATACATGTTTCCACCACTTAGCGTCTGCACACGACATGTGCTCGGCAGACTTCAAGCGAAAGCCGACGTGGGTGTAGACCACGACCTACCTAAACACTCAAGTCTCTAGTCCAGGTTTATCGCCTATTCGGGTTCCATCCATGAGGAGATCCGGCCGGAGTTTCGCTCACAGCCCCAAACGATGTGTACAGGGTTCCGTGACACCAAACGGGCGCCCGGTATACCCGGCCACGTGCCTACCGCATCACAGCCCACCCCTACGGTCAGCGCTGTCCACGGCCTCCAGCATACTACAAACACCAAAAACTACTTGCAACTCCTGGACAGAGGACAAGGGTGAATAAGAAGTCGAGCGGGGTCATACTTCAGGGCCCAATGCATGGTAGTAGCTGAATCATGGATCACAAACACAGAACTCAGTTCCTAAGGACGGCTTCAATGAGACAACCCACCATGTACTCCTACATGGCCTCTCACCGCTACCTTTACCAAATCGTGTTCACCACTTAGCTCACACACAGTAGGACATGTTCACACACCTCTGATTCATTCCCGATGAATCAGACTTGACTCAACTCTAAGCAATAGCAGGCATGACAAACAAACATGAATGAGTAGGCACAACATGGCTCAAACAACTCCTACTCATACTAGTGGGTTTCATCTATTTACTGTGGCAATGACAGGTCATGCAAAGGATAAAGGGGTTCAGCTACCGCAGCAAGTAACAAATGATTCGTTGTTGTCCTAATGCAGTAAAAGAGAGCAGGGCGAGAGAGTAGGATTGTATCGGAATGAACAAGGGGGGTTTTTCTTGCCTGGCACTTCTGAAGATAATATAGTTCTTCATCGGTGTCATCGAATTCATCGTCGGTACAGCGTCTATCGAGGGGGAATAACACCGGCAAACACAGAAGAAACACGAGCAATGCAATGCACAGTATGATGCATGCTATGACATGGCAATATGAATGTGTTTTGGGCTAATGCATCTAGCAACAAGTTAAATGGGGTTGGTTTGAATACAAGATTCAAATTCAAACTCCATATGTGAGAGTTTAAATGCCATTTATTTGTTTTGTCCAAAACAGAGGACAAACATTGTTCAAACATGCATGAAAATGGTACAGATGGATTCCTTGAATTTTTCTGATAATTTTTCATATATAAATTATTTCATTCTGACTTACGGTTGATTTTCTATGATTTATTGAAGTTTTAGCTATTTCTGGAATTTCCTGATTATTTATAAAATAAACTAAATTCCAGAAAAGGAATATTGCGTCAGCATGGCGTCATGCTGACCTCAGCAGAGTCAACAGGGCTGCCTCGGGTCAAACCTGACCAGTGGGGTCCACTGGTCAGTGACTGGGGCTGGTTAGTGCCAATGACAGGTGGGTCCGGTCAATGCCCACATCAGCGAAGTCAACATGACATGTGGGGCCAGTCAACAGCCACGTCAGCACGGTCAAGGCTGACGCGTGGGTCCCACTAGGTTAACCTAAACTAACAGGAAAATTAATCTAACCTAAACAGGCGCATGGGCCCACGTGTCAGTGGCTTAAGGGGTTGATTAGAGGGGTCATTAGCTGGCAGGGTTAGCGCTAATGATGGCCACGTCGGCAGTCGCCGGAGCCTGGCCGGCGGCGACCAAAAACGCGGCGGGGACGCTCTGGGGTAGCTCGGGTTTGCGCTACAGGGCACCGTTTTGCTCGGGGTTTGTGGCTACAGCGAGCTGGAAGACTCGCGCATCTAGTGGTGATGGCGGCAGCAGCTGCGGTGGTCGGGATCGACGGCGGCGACCAAATCGGCGGCGGCCGGAGTTCGGGTGCAGGCGGTGGCGATGCTACGGTGCACTAGAGGAGAAACCGGAGGGTGCTACGTGCTCCTGGGGGTTCGCTGAGCACGCTGACGAGCTCCGTTGCGAGCTTGCGCGGCTGTGGCCACGGCTATGCCATGGCCGGCGGCGAGATGCTGCGGTCATGGTTGGGGATCGGGGCTAGAGCACGCGAGGGACGACGGGGCAAGGGGGAATCGGGTTAACGGCTCACCGCGGAGCTGCAGGGATGGTTAGTGGGCTCGGGGGCGCGCCGGAGTGGCCGAATCGACGGGGGCATTCGGCGGCCATGGTCGGAGAAGAAGGCCGCAAGCGTCGTATTGGGGCCGTCCTGGCTCGTGTAGCTCGGAGAGGAGGGAGAGTAGGTGGCGGCGGCGCCTCTGAGAGCATCGGCGGGGCGACGCAGTGGCTGTGGCCACGGCGGCAACGAACGGCGGCGGCGGGTGTGTTCGGTGGCTGCGTGCGAGAGAGAGAACAGAGGAGGGGGATGAGCTCGAGGGAGTGAGCGAGAGGGACCAGGGGGCTGCGTGGCGCCCCCAGGCGTCGCTAGAAGGGGCCGGGGAGGAAGCAGGAGGTGGCCAGGGGCGAGCGCGCGCGCGGGCGACACGCCTCTGTCCTTCTGGCGAGGGAGGAAGACGACAGGGGGGGAAGCGGCGGTGGGCTGGGCCGTGCTGGGCCGGTTGGTGGCGCCAGGTAAGTGGCTGGAGGAGCTGGGCCAGGTGGGTTTCTCTCTCTCCTTTTTCTTACTGTTTTCTATTTTTTTCTTCCTCTGTTTTGATTTAGTTTAGCAACTAAATCAATTTAATAAATTCTGTAGGTTTTTATGTGGCTTGCTAAAATATATACAAAGCCACTCACAAACTTCCAGAATTATTGGAGTCATATTTAATATATATTAAATATAAATCCAAAGCAAATAGTTATTGGATTAATTCAAATGGCCAAAATAAATATCTCTGTGACTCCAAAAATATTGGTTTAAATTTTACCTCTTACCAATATTTCTATGGAATAACAGGAACATTTTCTTGGACTCATTTGAGAAGATTTAAATGTTGGTTATTTTTAGAGTTTTCCTGAGGCTTTTGAAAATTCCTCAATTCAAATTTCATTTGAATTTAAACATGATGCACACATGGAAGCAAGCATAGGTCAGGCCAGAACTAGGGATGTGACAACTCACCCCCACTAAACAAAAATCTCGTCCCGAGATTCAAGCGTGAGGTAAGACGAAGGAAAACGCCAACTAACATAATCTTCACGATCCAGGGTGCACTCCATAAGAGTGTTGATTTGATCACCATCATTATCTTGATGTCTTGCTCCGAGAACTCCAACCGTCATGACAACGAGAGGAGAAAGAAAACTCTAGAAGGATCGATCTTCTCGAAGGTCGAACAACTCAGGATTAACTCTCGGAATGAGACATAGCAACATCTCTCGAGCTGAGAGACGAAGCACACCTCTAGAGGGATGGAGTGGAACAGATGACGAGGGTTCACTAGGTAGACAGCAATTCCACACTTAAAAAGGTGGTAAACGATTGTCAACGTAGCAAGGAGTTGAGTTGCCATGATACCACAACGAGGCACCTTAGGGATGGTGACTCGTAGATATATCCCCTTAAGTGGCAAAAAGAATTACCTTTGATTCAGAGATCATTGAAACTCTTTAAACCAGCCTAAGGCAATTCTCGAGCGATCGTTTGGAGGGGGTCGGTAGAATGGCATGCTCGGACTTGGATGATGTGGATTACCTTGTTGAAGACAACGTAATGGATGAATTTGCTTACCACCGGAAATGGAAGAGACCCATGGTAGAATGGCACATTGGTGGTGCAAGCTGGGAACAAAATGCAAATGCTGGGAATGATTCTGGTAACTGGGGAAGAACCCAACAATAGAGAGTGAATTCACTGTTTTGAAAAGTTATAGCATAACCGAGGAAACTGAGAGCATCCCAGTTAGTGTCGATGATAACACCTAACGCTTGCGCGTGCTCTCAAGAACTTGGGCATTTCCATAATCATCAAGATTTTACCAATATCCGTGTCAAGGATCCTGGCAACACAACTTGCTACCATGATGAATGATGATGGATGATGCAGATGCAAAGGAAGATAACACTTTCTCAGATTTCACCTTAGCGAGGCCAAGGAAATAAAATCTGGATGATCGACCGAGAGACATTTAGCACTCCGCTTCTAATGCTCTCCTTAATGTGCTAGCGTAACCCATTTATCAAACTGGGTTGATATCTAGGACATCAAGTAAAGGTCGGACTTCGGGAACACAAAAATCATAAGGAACAACTAGGGAGTAAATCCTACGAAGTCCTTATGGGGAGGTGGCCAACTTCCTCAATCAAGATACTACAATAATAGGTCTTCCGGCTGGGTGTGTTGGCCACGACATCCACTTTACCGGTTATCGAGAGACCAATATTATAGTTCTTGGGAAATGTTCCAACCATCATATCTGCCTGAGATTGAGATCTGGCTGGTGTCAGGATATTCCAGACTCATCGAGTCTAGAAAGAAAAATGAAAGTTTACAACACAAATCGACGAGACGGCGTTGTGAGATTCTCGGGGAATGAACTACGGTAGTAAGCTCCAAAACATGAGCTGGTTCTGCTACAACATGTGAACATGTTGTCCAAGACAAGCATGACCACAAAGTAGTCTTATAATAAAACACTACCGAGTTCAGGAGGGGGAACCATCTGCGAGGATATCGAAGTTTTGTACAAATCCGTCTGGTACCTTCGGGACTAGCACTTAGAACTTATTAACCTTGAACAAATCAATCAGTGGCTTGGTGTGCTAGGGACACATATAGAATGGAGGTTGCAAGTCTCCGAACCACAGAATACTTCGCACGTATGCATGACTGATTTGGGATGATTCCAAAGGAAACAACATTGACTTTCTCGAATCCACGGCGGCAACTTGCATCAGATGCACATGAATTAAAGGAAGTCACTACCTTCATCCAAACATATGCTTCATGAACTAGCATGAAGAAATGCTTTCAAAAGTTTCCAACACTAGCTTAATGTTCAACAAAATCATGGAGGAGATAAGGATGTTGTCAATGGGCTCAACAACAATTCATCCGGGTTTCCTTTTAAAAGGAATTCCATAGTTAAGTGAACACGGTGATAGCATTGGTCAGACCAAAGAATATAATGGTGTATGCCCGAGGAAAAACCACGAGTAAGACAACATTACGAACATCGTTGGTTCTGACTTGATTTGAGGATAGCCCACACCCAAATCAAAGGTTGGACAAGATGATAGGTCCATTAACTGATCACGAAGTTCAGTCGATGAAATATCAACTTTCTTCAACACACACATACAAAGGATATCCCTTTGAAATGAACTAAGTCAGGTAAGCTTTTATCTTCCAACTCTCCAAGTTGTTGTTTGGCTTAACAAACTAGCTCAGGGGTATCCAACACAGATTCTTGGAGAAAAAGTGGTTTATTGGAAAACCAAACTGATCACGAGCTCAACATAACAGTCAGGGGACAACCTGGTGATACTTCCGAGAAGGAATTCAGAAAATCATGAACCACCGATATGTTAGTAAGCTTGAGAACAATCTCGCTTCCCAGAGCAAGACGATATGATCAAATAAGCAAGGATTGGCACTATCCTAACTCATTGATCGGAGAGTGCACCAGAAATAAGGACTAGGTAGCACAATCAACCTTAGGGTGACGATTCAATAATCAACACGCTAAGAATGAGGTTATCGTCCATTTAACTACCAAGCAACGGAGTTGCTAGGAGTATTGATTTCACACATCACGATTCACTTGTCGACATTCCGGTTATAACAACACGGGAACCGAGAAATGAATAATGATGGAGAGAAGTATCACTGCACCAAGAATTCATAGGATGGTGTGCAATTCCCATGATAATCTTAATATAAAGATGGTAACACTCCAGGGTGGAATAGAACAAAAACTGGATTAGTATTTTGATCTGCGGAGTACAACTGCTAAGACCCAATCCTGGGTATGGATGCGGTACTGGAGTTTGTTTCTCCTAGTCATTCTGGAATAGAATGGCTTGACGGACCACAAGAGTAATAGGCATCAATGAATGAACGCACGCATACTCTTGACTATCAATGATAGACCAGTGTTAGAAGACAACTGAGAGGGACAACTCAAAGAACATATAATTTTCTGAGTTGTGGATGCATAGATTAGTATGTCGAACCAAGTTCAATATGTTTCTTCCGAATAACCCATGCAGAGAGGTAGGACTGGCAGAGTCACGATTTATGAATGGAGAACTCCTCAAGAGTACTCTAATTGTGATCTATTGATCCAATAAACATCTGCCATAAGCGGTTCATAGTATTTGGAAGAAGGAAATACCACGGACCTCGAGGACTATCGCAAAGTTACTAATATCCTAAAGGAACTAGCAAACACTATCAACATGAAGTAAGTAGAGTGAATCTCGGGTTCAAGAACCCAGGAATAGAATACCTACTACTAAGTGGCATCACGGGATGCTTTCGAGAATAACGGCCAGAATCATCGCACTGGAAACACAGATCATGGCTAGACCACTAGATGATCCCCTAAGCACTTAGGGTCATAATTATTAACTCCAACATATATGTCGAGGCAATAAAGTACCTCAACTCACTAATTTGTGTGATTAATCTGACCAAAAGGACATCGGGAACGGGAAGAAGGGATTTGCAAATGCATCAGACTATTTAGAAACCTAGAATGACTCGGACAGCATAACAGCTGTAAATGCTCAGAAAAGACTTGAGACATTCACAAAAATGGTGGCATAACCACTCAGAAGCACAATATCAAGGTTTCGAGATCAACAGTTAATGTACGGAAGTAGTAGAAACTGAACAGAGGCTTAAGTCCAACAATTCTATAGGTCTACGGATTAGTAACACGTGATCCTGATAGAAAGAAGAGAAAGCCTAGTTCCTTAACCCCGTAGGAAAGATAAGATGACTCGGATCAGAAGGGCATGAGGTATAAGGAGTAAAAAGAGCCTTACATTCCATCCCACAATCAATTCTCTTACATAACTAAAGCATTTCTAGACATAACTTCGACCAGTTTGGCTTGGTAATCCTACAGGCAGTCAGGCTCTGATACCAACGCTGTCAGGACCCCGACTCAATGCCACATCGATCTAGCATGTAACACCTCATATCACTTTGCGGCCTCACGCACGGTATTCCCACGGGTGTCGCCTTACCTTTGCCCGGGACCGTTTGCGCCTTTTGGCACACGTATATGATAGTGTCGCTAGCATCCATATGATAAGGAGCCCGGGCTGACATGGCTAGTCGTAAACCCAAAGTGGCACAAACTTACAGGGACAGGCATCCATGACCCAGCATCGAACGTGTCGGTCATCAGCGAGTGAATCCAGGCTATAGAACTGGGCTAGCAGGACTCCGGTGAACCGGGCTGTAGCGGGCTAACAGGACTCCGGTATTCATCGCGTGACATTTCCCCGAAGGGACAGACACAGGAACGAAGAAGGACACATGCCGGCCAGCCTAAGTGTTCCGGAGCAGTAGCAAGCTACCATGGCTCAGTGGAAGCACTAGGAGACATTTCCCGGTAAGAGAGGCTACTAAAGATAAACAACTAGATAGTCAGATCCCACACATACCAAGCATTTCAATATCATACACACAATATGCTCGATATGTGCAAATACAACATGGCATCACAACATGACTCTACGACTCAAGCATCCTATTCAATAGGCTCCGGGGAGCGAGATATTACAAACATAGGTCTCATGATCCAACATTCAGAGCATACAAGTCAAAGCACAAGCGGAAGCTAACATGTCTGAGTACAGACATCTATAAATGAAAAGGGCTGAGAAGCCTGACTATCTACCAAATCCTGCCGAGGCACAAGATCGTAGCTGAGGTAACAAGCTAAACATCGAAGTCCACGTGGAACTACTAGCGAGACTGAAGTCTCTCTGCAAAAACATAAATTAAGCAACGTGAGTACAAATGTACCCAGCAAGATTTACATCAGAACTAACTACATATGCATCATTATCAACAAAGGGGGTGGTGGAGTTTAACTGCAGCAAGCCAGCTTTGACTCGGTGGCTATCCTAAACTACGACTGCAAGCAACTCTTTTGAGGTGGCGCACACGAGTCCACATATTCACCAACCAATACACCACTATGGAACCGCTCCCGTCTCCCTACGAGAACACCATCCATAGCACTCACGCTTATCTTGCGTATTTTAGAGTATCCACTTTCACTTGTCTATGAACTGATATAAGCAACCCAGAAGTCCTTTTCCGCGAACACGGCTATTCGAATAGATGATGTTAACCCTGCAGGGGTGTACTTCTTCATACATGTTTCCACCACTTAGCGTCTGCACACGACATGTGCTCGGCAGACTTCGAGCGAAAGCCGACGTGGGTGTAGACCATGACCTACCTAACACTCAAGTCTCTAGTCCAGGTTTATCGCCTATTCGGGTTCCATCCATGAGGAGATCCGGCCGGAGTTTCGCTCACAGCCCCAAACGATGTGTACAGGGTTCCGTGACACCAAACGGGCGCCCGGTATACCCGGCCACGTGCCTACCGCATCACAGCCCACCCCTACGGTCAGCGCTGTCCACGGCCTCCAGCATACTACAAACACCAAAAACTACTTGCAACTCCTGGACAGAGGACAAGGGTGAATAAGAAGTCGAGCGGGGTCATACTTCAGGGCCCAATGCATGGTAGTAGCTGAATCATGGATCACAAACACAGAACTCAGTTCCTAAGGACGGCTTCAATGAGACAACCCACCATGTACTCCTACATGGCCTCTCACCGCTACCTTTACCAAATCGTGTTCACCACTTAGCTCACACACAGTAGGACATGTTCACACACCTCTGATTCATTCCCGATGAATCAGACCTGACTCAACTCTAAGCAATAGCAGGCATGACAAACAAACATGAATGAGTAGGCACAACATGGCTCAAACAACTCCTACTCATACTAGTGGGTTTCATCTATTTACTGTGGCAATGACAGGTCATGCAAAGGATAAAGGGGTTCAGCCACCGCAGCAAGTAACAAATGATTCGTTGTTGTCCTAATGCAGTAAAAGAGAGCAGGGCGAGAGAGTAGGATTGTATCGGAATGAACAAGGGGGGTTTTGCTTGCCTGGCACTTCTGAAGATAATATAGTTCTTCATCGGTGTCATCGAATTCATCATCGGTACAGCGTCTATCGAGGGGGAACAACACCGGCAAACACAGAAGAAACACGATCAATGCAATGCACAGTATGATGCATGCTATGACATGGCAATATGAATGTGTTTTGGGCTAATGCATCTAGCAACAAGTTAAATGGGGTTGGTTTGAATACAAGATTCAAATTCAAACTCCATATGTGAGAGTTTAAATGCCATTTATTTGTTTTGTCCAAAACAGAGGACAAACATTGTTCAAACATGCATGAAAATGGTACAGATGGATTCCTTGAATTTTTCTGATAATTTTTCATATATAAATTATTTCATTCTGACTTACGGTTGATTTTCTATGTTTTATTGAAGTTTTAGCTATTTCTGGAATTTCCTGATTATTTATAAAATAAACTAAATTCCAGAAAAGGAATATTGCGTCAGCATGGCGTCATGCTGACCTCAGCAGAGTCAACAGGGCTGCCTCGGGTCAAACCTGACCAGTGGGGTCCACTGGTCAGTGACTGGGGCTGGTTAGTGCCAATGACAGGTGGGTCCGGTCAATGCCCACGTCAGCGAAGTCAACAGCCACGTCAGCGCGGTCAAGGCTGACGCCTGGGTCCCACTATGTTAACCTAAACTAACAGGAAAATTAATCTAACCTAAACAGGCGCATGGGCCCACGTGTCAGTGGCTTAAGGGGTTGATTAGAGGGGTCATTAGCTGGCAGGGTTAGCGCTAATGATGGCCACGTCAGCAGTCGCCGGAGCCTGGCCGGCGGCGACCAAAAACGCGGCGGGGACGCTCTGGGGTAGCTCGGGTTTGCGCTACAGGGCACCGTTTTGCTCGGGGTTTGCGGCTACAGCGAGCTGGAAGACTCGCGCATCTAGTGGTGGTGGCGGCAGCAGCTGCGGTGGTCGGGATCGACGGCAGCGACCAAATCGGCGGCGGCCGGAGTTCTGGTGCAGGCGGTGGCGATGCTACGGTGCACTAGAGGAGAAACCGGAGGGTGCTACGTGCTCCTGGGGGTTCGCTGAGCACGCTGACGAGCTCCGTTGCGAGCTTGCGCGGCTGTGGCCACGGCTATGCCATGGCCGGCGGCGAGATGCTGCGGTCATGGTTGGGGATCGGGGCTAGAGCACGCGAGGGACGACGGGGCAAGGGGGAATCGGGTTAATGGCTCACCGCGGAGCTGTAGGGATGGTTAGTGGGCTCGGGGGCGCGCCGGAGTGGCCGAATCGATGGAGGCATTCGGCGGCCGTGGTCGGAGAAGAAGGCCGGAAGCATCGTATTGGGGCCGTCCTGGCTTGTGTAGCTCGGAGAGGAGGGAGAGTAGGTGGCGGAGGCGCCTCTGAGAGCATCGGCGGGGCGACGCAGTGGCTGTGGCCACGGCGGTAACGAACGGCGGCGGCGGGTGTGTTCGGTGGCTGCGTGCGAGAGAGAGAACACAGGAGGGGGATGAGCTCGAGGGAGTGAGCGAGAGGGACCAGGGGGCTGCATGGCGCCCCCAGGCGTCGCTAGAAGGGGCCGGGGAGGAAGCAGGAGGTGGCCAGGGGCGAGCGCGCGCGCGGGCGACACGCCTCTGTCCTTCTGGCGAGGGAGGAAGACGACAGGGGGGGAAGCGGCGGTGGGTTGGGCCGTGTTGGGCCGGTTGGTGGCGCCAGGTAAGTGGCTGGAGGAGCTGGGCCAGGTGGGTTTCTCTCTCTCCTTTTTCTTATTGTTTTCTATTTTTTTCTTCCTCTGTTTTGATTTAGTTTAGCAACTAAATCAATTTAATAAATTCTGTAGGTTTTTATGTGGCTTGCTAAAATATATACAAAGCCACTCACAAACTTCCAGAATTATTGGAGTCATATTTAATATATATTAAATATAAATCCAAAGCAAATAGTTATTGGATTAATTCAAATGGCCGAAATAAATATCTCTGTGACTCCAAAAATATTGGTTTAAATTTTACCTCTTACCAATATTTCTATGGAATAACAGGAACATTTTCTTGGACTCATTTGAGAAGATTTAAATGTTGGTTATTTTTAGAGTTTTCCTGAGGCTTTTGAAAATTCCTCAATTCAAATTTCATTTGAATTTAAACATGATGCACACATGGAAGCAAGCATAGGTCAGGCCAGAACTAGGGATGTGACACACAACGGGGCCAAAACTGAGGCGGACTGGGCCTCACCAGAGGGGCTGAGCCCACGCGATGTAGAGGAAGGCCGGCAGGGGCGCTGGGCCGAAGCCAGGCTGGGCTGGAAGCGTGGCTGCGGTCCACGTAGGTGAAGGGAGGGTGCGGTCAACGCAGCGAGGCGGGGCGAGCGAGCTGTTGCTGCTCGTTTCTGAAGAACAGAAACAGCAACAGGTTCAAAGCGACGGCGGCTGGGCGCGATGGACTTCGGCGACGGGGCAGAGGTGGACTTGGGGCTCCGGCGGGAGGAACTTGAGGCGCAGGGGACGGCGAGCTCCAGCAGATCCGGCCGGCGGGGTCGCGCAGGGCGGCGCTCGTGCACTCGTTCTTGTCTCTGACAAGGGGAAGCAGGCGACAGCGGGGCTTGTGGCGTCGATGGACCTCCGGGAAGAAGATGGCGGCGGCTGGGCGGAGCTGAAAGAGGCGGCGCATGGTGTTGGTCTCCTGCGGACGAGGGAAGAGGGAGGCAGGTCCCACGGGCTGGCGACGTCACGGACGCGAGCAGAGGTGCTCGTTGCCTGCGGCCATGGCTGCTGTCCTATGCAACAAAACGACGACAAGGCGGGGGGAAATCAGCAGCAACGGGAGGGGAAGAAAAGGCAGGGAGACACGATGGAGGAGCTCACCCACGACTCCGGTCAGCTCGAGGATCTCCGGCAATGGAGAGGGTGTCCAACGATGGAGCTTCATTCGGTTCCCTGGGAGCAAAAGAGAGAGAGATGTGAGGCGAGAAGGAGAAGGAAAGGAAAAAGGGGACGACGGAGGGTAGCAGAGGGGCGGCCTGGTTCATCTGGTGGTCCGGCGAGGTTGTTGCAGGGCCGGAGGCGTTGAGGAGGCCGGTGCCTCGCGGTTGCGCGGGGACGAGCCGTCCGGGTCCTCTCCCACTCGGGATCGATCGAGGAGGAGGGTTGCGGGCGCTGGGGATGGGTGGATCGAGGAGGGGATCAGGAGCTGCACGCGATGGCTCGGGTTCGATCCCGAGGAAGGAGGAGGCTGGTCGGAGGTTGGAGAGGATCTGGATCGGGATGGAGGGATTGGGTGGAGCTGAAAACGAGGAAGGGAGGAGGCTGCGGGATCGAGGGAGGGGATCCCGAGAGGATTTGGTGGAGTGGCGGCGAGGAGGATGGATGGGACATCTCTCCTCAATTTTTAGGGTTGGGTCTATATATATAGGAAAAGAGGGGAGTTTTTGAGTCACCCGATCACGATCAAACGGCTCCGGGAAAATAGGTTAGGAAGTCCAAATAAAAAACGGAGATGTTTTCTAGAAGTTTGGGGATGATCTGAACCCATCGGTAACGAAAGCCCGGGTCGGGTTCGGGGAAGTTTTCGGACGCACGAAAGAGGGGGTCGGTGGCTGCACAAGAGGGGAACGCTTACACGGTTGGTCTCGGAATGGTCAACGAAGCCAAGGGGGACGCGGGAACCACAAGCGACTACAAGAGGATGCAAGTTTTATGAAAACATAAGGGTGCGATGCACATGATGCTATGAGATGAGATGCATGACAAGAACAAAATGCAAAACAACAGACAAAAACCCAACCACGGAGGAAATAATAAATCACATAGCCGGAAATGGCAAGAGTCGGAGTTACGAATATGGAAAGTTGTATCCGGGGCGTTACAACACTCCACCACTACGAGAGGATCTCGTCCCGAGATCTAGGATGGCACCGGAGGGAAAAGGAAGAGGAAGATAAGCGGTAAAACTAAGTTGCTTCTTCGACCAAAGAGTGAAACCACAAACCTTGAGAGGTTGAAAAGTTGAAAGAAGGAACACAATGGAGTTGAACACAATTGAGAGCACTGCGGTAGAAAATAGAAACAAGGGGCACCATGTGAACCTTGGAGGTTGCAAAGACACAAATCAGGAGTTTAATGGACAAGATAGAATTCGAAACCACTCCGGTTAAAACGAGATAAGAATGAATAAGAATGATATAATTTGGGCAGCACTCCGACTGTAAATGGAAGAAATAGAACATGAACTAGACAAGATGAGAGGATACTTGATGAAATCAACAACACACTGCCTCCGGAACTATTGAAAGAATGGCACAATGGGTAAGAAGGATTTCAGACAGCACTCAGGTTGAAAAGAGAGGCAAAACTTGATAAGATGGAAGAACTAGAAGAGATGACACAGCACTCCGGTTAAATGGATGAGCACGAAAGAACACGATCCTCACAAACGAGATGATGAGTGAAAAGAGCAACATCACAATGCCTCCGGAAGAAAGAATAGAAGATAGATCATTGTAATAACAGAATGGAGGAGAAAATGCCAACTTCTGCCACAAGTGAGCTTGGAAAGCACCCTTGCAAAGAAGAATTTAACGGAGTTGTTGAAAAAAAAACCAACAACAAAAGAATAAGCTTGTAGTGGGCTTATGGAAAACATCTCAAGACTATGGAGTGACAACCGGACACTAATGGAAAACCATTGATTTGATCGAGAGCATCAAAGAGATGAAAACTTCTTCCACCAAGAGGATAAAGAGCTTGGGTCATGCATAATCACCACAATAGCAACAACCCTTAAGGAAAGGCTTTAGGTGAAATCTGACACAAGATAACTCCAACGAAGAGGTTGATTGGTCGAAAAGATCTCTTGAACGAATAGAAAAATGATGGATTTAAAATACCTCATTCTTGACAACATATGAATCATGAAACATGAACTCAAATTATCAAGAATGACATAATACCACCTCGAATGATACGGTTGAAAGAATTGCACTCCAAAATGCAAGGAGAAGAAAACTTGAGCTCCTCAACACAAAAACATGTGTTGAGCACCATGTTTATTTTAGAGTATAGCTTGGCGGGTCATAACTTCGAGAAAAATCTTGAAGAACAATTGAAGAATGAAAAGAATCCTTGATGAACCGTCATGTAGAGCCTCCATGAAGAACTCCGGTAATGAAAGGATGATAGAAAGAAAGAGAAGTTGAAAACACAAGGTGAAGCCTTGCAATGATTTAGATGGAGCTTTGCGATGATATAACCGAGAGAACTTGGAACTCCAGAAAGAAAGATGAAGCCTCTCGAACCGAGAATTACTTCATCATGAACAATCTCCGGAATAAGGAATTAATCACTTGGATGAAACAAGAATAAGAATTATGTCATGCCTATCCTTCACGAATTTAAATTGATGACAAGCAACGGATTTGGCATACTACTTATTCTCGTAGAAAGAATTAAGAGAGATATGGCATAAACTTGGGAAGGTCTTTAACAAACCACCGGTAGGTTTGAAAACAACGAATGAATATACTTGAGGGCATTTAGATACAAGTGAACGAAGAGATCATGAGCTTAATAGAGAATACTTGAACGATGCACCGGTAAGATTTGGAGAACGAGAGCTGAAAGCTTGAATGAATAATTCTGAGATGATGGGCTACGGAGAATCAATCTGAAAAGACTCTTGAATTGCTCCGGATGGGTGAAAAAATTCTCACAATCGAAAACAATTATGAGAGGATGGCATCAAGCTAGAACCATGAATCTTGAAGAGAATGGACCAAGATTTAGAGGAAACACTTCTTTGGTCTTCAAATGTTGAGAAAGATGATGAGAACCACCATGAATTGTTGAGATACTCCGAAATGAAGAATAGAAAGGTTGAATCAACGATGAAAAGAATTTGAAAGCGATCTTGGAAAAAGACATTTGACTGATGATAATTCATTCTTACGTCAAACTTGGAAATGAATTTGAGAATAACTCCGGGGAATTAGAAGAGTCAGGTAAGATCCTGGGAAAAGACCTGTGGGTTAGGGCCCACTCAAAAGAAACATCATTGAAGGATTGCTTGAGATAGAGAATTGCACCGGTAGAATTAAATGACTTGAATGAGATAACAACCTCGAAATATCTTGAACAGATTAGGAATGAAAACACGAATCTTCCGAGATATCTTCAGCACTTCAGGACAACTGAAAGCGAGAGGTGAATGATCAAGAGATACACCGGCATGAGAAAAATATTTGAAACGAGGAAAGGATATGATCGACAAGGCTTGAATTGGATCCACCGGAGAAGAAACAACGATGAAGGATGATGAGCTTGAAACTGCGCTAGTATCTTCACGAGGGATCACCGGATCAGAACAATGATTGAAAAGAGTGAAGAGACTTCACATGAATAAATGGTACTTGATTAACATATATGAATCCTTGCAGAAAAAGGGTGGGAGGGCAGGAAAACAAAGACAACTTGGGACGGATGAAACAAACACCATTGAGAAAACATAGAGTTGATCTTGCGGATGGGAAAAATGATGGGATCCACTTGAAGAGAAGCACGCCGGTTTGGAAAATAGTTGACATGACAACCTCAGTGATCAAGAAGGATTAGTATTCACATAGCAATATGAGAACACCGTTTATGAAAGGTATGGATTCAACATTTGACTTCGAAGCAACTCGAATACCACAAATAAAACAAAACAAAGGATTTGGCTTGCAAAATAAGCCAGAACAAACATATGATAGATCTCATATCATATCATGTGTCTGTTGGAAAGATATCCTATGAGCTACTTGAATTCCCACCTATAAAACTCCAAAAACTTTCTGGTTATGCAATCTGGTGTTGGGGATACAGGGGAAGTAATATATCTCACCCAAACTAACAATACCTACATCCAAGCTGTATCCATCCGTCAACACATAACCAAGAAACCTTCGGAAATCGTGTACCTCAACCTTCGAAAAGCATCCGTTATACGAGTTATGGCAATACTCCCGAGCTCGCCCCAGTACTGGGTTATGGGGATTATCTCACCAACAACTGCATAAAAGAGATTTTCGATGTCGGCAAAACTCAGGTATTCCAGAACTGCAACGATAAAATTGTGACGACAACACCTCAGAGCTCGACTCCCCGGGTCAAAGCCACATAAATAGACAGGAGGCACCAAGAACAATGTTCTCATCACAAAACCATCGGAATGATTCCAAGATACCCGCGTGATCCTAAAAAAAATAGTGAAATTTGAGGAGAGGAAAGACAAAACATCTACGTCAGGAGACCTCACCAGAGCGACGAAGGGGCTGAGGAGTAAAAAGAATCCTACTCTCCGATATATATAATCCTAAGACTCAAAATAGTTTTCTTCTAGAATCAACACTGGCCAACAATCAAGGGGGCTCCTAGGGTCGGTCGGGGCTCTGATACCAACTTGTCACGCCCAATATGCGACCCTATCCAAAAGGAACTCGAAGGTCCCACCAAGGATAGACCCGCATATTGAAACGCTTTTGCAAGGTGGATATCATTACATCAACATTACATAATAGATGGGGATACATACATAAGGCATACAATGCCACATGAATACAACATCACAATACATCAGAGCATCATCCGACTACGGATGGAACACAAACAGAAACTCAAAAGACATCCACCCTACTAGCCCAGGCTGCCGACCTGGAACCTATCCCCTGATCGAAGAAGAAGCAGAAGAAGAACTTAACGCAAGCAAGCATCGCTCTCGCGTCATGATCATCGCAAAACCTATACCTGCAACTGTTGTTGTAGTAATCTGTGAGCCACGAGGACTCAGCAATCCCATTACCATGGGTATCAAGACTAACAAAGCTTAATAGGAAAGGAAGGGGTAAAGTGGTGAGGTTTCAACAGCGACTAAGCATATATGGTGGCTAACAAACGCAAATAAGAGCGAGAAGAGAGCAAGCAGAACGGTCGTCAACTAGTAATGATCAAGAAGTGATCCTGAACTCCTACTTACGTCAAACATAACCCAGAAACCGTGTTCACTTCCCGGACTCCGCCGAGAAGAGACCATCACGGCTACACACGCGGTTGATGCGTTTTAAATCGGGTTTGGTGTCAAGTTATCTACAACCGGACATTAACAAATTCCCATCTGCCTATAATCGCAGGCACGGCTTTCGAAAGATTATACCCTGCAGGGGTGTCCCAACTTAGCCCATGACAAGCTCTCGCGATCAACGAAGGAATAGACCTTCTCCCAGGACGACCCGATCAGACTCGGAATCCCGGTTTATAAGACATTTCGACAATGGTAAAACAAGACCAGCAATGCCTCCCGATGTGCCGACAAATCCCGATAGGAGCTGCACATATCTCGTTCTCAAGGCACACCGGATTATCCAGACTTCCGGTAGGCCAGCCCAGAGTTGCCCCTGGTGGCCACCGGCGGCCGATAGTTTGGACCAACACCCACAACGAGCACTGGCCCGGGGGGGTAATAAAGATGACCCTCGGGCTCCGGAAACTCAAGGGAAAAAAAGGCTAGGTGAGGCAAATGGTAAAACCAAGGTTGGGCCTTGATGGAGGAGTTTTATTCAAAGCGAACTGTCAAGGGGGTCCCATAAATCACCCGACCGTGTAAGGAACGCAAAATCCGGGAACATAACACCGGTATGACGGAAACTAGGGCGGCAAGAGTGGAACAAAACACCAGGCAAAAGGCCGAGTCTTCCACCCTTTACCAAGTATATAGATGCATTAATCATATAAGAGATATTGTGATATCCCAACCAAAATCCTGTCCACCATGGAGAAATCTTCAACTTCACCTGCAACTAGCAACGCTATAAGAGGGCTGAGCAAAGCGGTAACATAGCCAATCAATGGTTTGCATAGGTAAGGTGTCAAAGGTTAGAGGTTCATGGCAACAAGGGATGGCTCGATAAACAGATGATAGGTAGCGCAGCAAAGCGATAGAACGAAGCAACTAGCATAGCAATGATAGTAGTGAGATCCAGGGTAGCGGTCATCTTGCCTGAAATCCCGCAAGGAAGAAGAACGAGTCCATGAAGAAGATGAACGGGCGTAGTCGAACAAATCCTCACAATCGCAACGTTACCGGAACTATCAAGAAGAGGCAATACCGGAAAGAAGCAAACAACATGGTAAACAACCATCACATAGATATGGCACGATGCACAACCAAGTATGATGCATGTCCGGTTTAAAGAGGCATGGCATGGCAAACTGCAACACACAATACTACAAATTAAGTGGAGCTCAATATGCAACGAGTTGCATATTGACGAAACACCACATCTGAGTTATTTAGTTCACTCTCGTTTAGGTACACAACAATATTAAATGTTGTTAAACATGGCAAGAGGTAAAGCATAATGAAACTACCTATCTAGGCAAATTTAAATGAGGCCGGAGGTAACAAACAACAATTCCGGAAAATCCCCATATGCAAATTATGGATTTGGTACTGTTCTGCCGTAAACACAATTTTAAGTTTGTTAAACAGGAAAATAAAGTGCACCATGTTAATCTAGGCATTTTTCCACCCCAAAAACATATAAAGTTTATTAAATTCGGAGCTACGGTTATTTAGTTATGAATTAAAGCATTTTAACATGGCATATTAGCAAATTTAAATAAACAGCAAGTTAAACCTTTTAAACATGGATGAAAATGGCATATTATTAATCTACACAAAATTCTAAGCATTTTACATATATAAATTACTTTAATCCGATGCACGGTTAATTAGTTATTACATGCATGAGGAGCAAGGGGTTTTTTGTAAATCATTAATACTCTGGATAAAAGAGAAAATCGTCAGACAAAACAAAAAAAACACTACGGGGCCAAAACTGAGGCGGACTGGGCCTCATCAGAGGGGCTGAGCCCACGCGATGTAGAGGAAGGCCGGCAGGGGCGCTGGGCCGAAGCCAGGCTGGGCCGGAGGCGTGGCTGCGGTCCACGTAGGTGAAGGGAGGGCGCGGTCAACGCAGCGAGGCGGGGCGAGCGAGCTGTTGTTGCTCGTTTCTGAAGAACAGAAACAGCAGCAGGTTCAAAGCGACGGCGGCTGGGCGCGATGGACTTCGGCGACGGGGCAGAGGTGGACTTGGGGCTCCGGCGGGAGGAACTTGAGGCGCAGGGGACGGCGAGCTCCAGCAGATCCGGCCGGCGGGGTCGCGCAGGTCGGCGCTCGTGCGCTCGTTCTCGTCTCTGACGAGGGGAAGCAGGCGACAGCGGGGCTTGTGGCGTCGGTGGACCTCCGGGAAGAAGATGGCGGCGGTTGGGCGGAGCTGAAAGAGGCGGCGCATGGCGTTGGTCTCCTGCGAACGAGGGAAGAGGGAGGCGGGTCCCACGGGCTGGCGACGTCACGGACGCGAGCAGAGGTGCTCGTTGCCTGCGGCCATGGTTGCTGTCCTATGCAACAAAACGACGACAAGGCGGGGGAAAATCAGCAGCAACGGGAGGGGAAGAAAAGGCAGGGAGACACGATGGAGGAGCTCACCCACGACTCCGGTCAGCTCGAGGATCTCCGGCAATGGAGAGGGTGTCCAACGATGGAGATTCGTTCGGTTCCCTGGGAGCAAAAGAGAGAGAGATGTGAGGCGAGAAGGAGAAGGAAAGGAAAAAGGGGACGACGGAGGGTAGCAGAGGGGCGGCCTGGTTCATCTGGTGGTCCGGCGAGGTTGTTGCAGGGCCGGAGGCGCTGAGGAGGCCAGTGCCTCGCGGCTGCGTGGGGACGAGCCGTCCGGGTCCTCTCCCACTCGGGATCGATCAAGGAGGAGGGTTGCGGGCGCTGGGGATGGGTGGATCGAGGAGGGGATCAGGATCTGCACGCGATGGCTCGGGTTCGATCCCGAGGAAGGAGGAGGCTGGTCGGAGGTTGGAGAGGATCTGGATCGGGATGGAGGGATTGGGTGGAGCTGAAAACGAGGAAGGGAGGAGGCTGCGGGATCGAGGGAGGGGATCCCGAGAGGATTTGGTGGAGTGGCGGCGAGGAGGATGGATGGGACATCTCTCCTCAATTTTTAGGGTTGGGTCTATATATATAGGAAAAGAGGGGAGTTTTTGAGTCACCCGATCACGATCGAACGGCTCCGGGAAAATAGGTTAGGAAGTCCAAATAAAAAACGGAGATGTTTTCTAGAAGTTTGGGGATGATCTGAACCCATCGGTAACGAAAGCCCGGGTCGGGTTCGGGGAAGTTTTCGGACGCACGAAAGAGGGGGGTCGGTGGCTGGACAAGAGGGGAACGCTTACACGGTTGGTCTCGGAATGGTCAACGAAGCCAAGGGGGACGCAGGAACCACAAGCGACTACGAGAGGATGCAAGTTTTATGAAAACATAAGGGTGCGATGCACATGATGCTATGAGATGAGATGCATAACAAGAACAAAATGCAAAACAACAGACAAAAACCCAACCACGGAGGAAATAATAAATCACATAGCCGAAAATGGCAAGAGTCGGAGTTACGAATATGGAAAGTTGTATCCGGGGCGTTACATAGTTACACTATGTTTGTCTATGTATTCACACATGTATTATGTTTCCGGTTAATACAATTCTAGCATGAATAATAAATATTTATCATGATATAAGAAAATAAATAATAACTTTATTATTGCCTCTAGGGCATATTTCCTTCAGTAGAGTTCTATGGACCGACACTTTGAAGGAAATATGCCCTAGAGGCAATAATAAAGTTATTATTTATTTCCTTATAATCATGATAAATGTTTATTATTCATGCTAGAATTGTATTTACCGGAAACATAATACATGTGTGAATACATAGACAAACAGAGTGTCACTAGTATGCCTCTACTTGACTAGCTCGTTAATCAAAGATGGTTATGTTTCCTAACCATGAACAATGAGTTGTTATTTGATTAACGAGGTCACATCATTAGTAGAATGATCTGATTGACATGACCCATTCCATTAGCTTAGCACCCGATCGTTTAGTATGTTGCTATTGCTTTCTTCATGACTTATACACGTTCCTATGACTATGAGATTATGCAACTCCCGTTTACCGGAGGAACACTTTGGGTACTACCAAACGTCACAACGTAACTGGGTGATTATAAAGGAGTACTACAGGTGTCTCCAATGGTCGATGTTGGGTTGGCGTATTTCGAGATTAGGATTTGTCACTCCGATTGTCGGAGAGGTATCTCTGGGCCCTCTCGGTAATACACATCACATAAGCCTTGCAAGCATTACAACTAATATGTTAGTTGTGAGATGATGTATTACGGAACGAGTAAAGAGACTTGCCGGTAACAAGATTGAACTAGGTATTGGATACCGACGATCGAATCTCGGGCAAGTAACATACCGATGACAAAGGGAACAACGTATGTTGTTATGCGGTCTGACCGATAAAGATCTTCGTAGAATATGTAGGAGCCAATATGGGCATCCAGGTCCCGCTATTGGTTATTGACCAGAGACATGTCTCGGTCATGTCTACATTGTTCTCGAACCCGTAGGGTCCGCACGCTTAAGGTTACGATGACAGTTATATTATGAGTTTATGCATTTTGATGTACCGAAGGTTGTTCGGAGTCCCGGATGTGATCACGGACATGACGAGGAGTCTCGAAATGGTCGAGACGTAAAGATTGATATATTGGAAGCCTATGTTTGGACATCGGAAGTGTTCCGGGTGAAATCGGGAGTTTACCGGGTTACCGGGAGGTTACCGGAACCCCCCGGGAGCCATATGGGCCATCATGGGCCTTAGTGGAAAGGAGAAAGGGGCAGCCCAAGGTGGCTGCGCCTCTTTCCCCTCCCCTAGTCCTATTAGGACTAGGAGAAGGTGGCCGGCCCCCCTCTCTCCCTTCCCCTCCGAGGAATCCTAGTTGGACTAGGATTGGGGGGAGGAATCCTACTCCCAGAGGGAGTAGGACTCTCCTGCGCCTCCCTCTTTGGCCGGCCAGCCTTCCCTCCTCTCCTCCTTTATATACGGAGGCAGGGGCACCTCTAAACACACAAGTTGACACAAGTTGATCCACGTGATCGATTCCTTAGCCGTGTGCGGTGCCCCCTGCCACCATATTCCTCGATAATACTGTAGCGGAGTTTAGGCGAAGCCCTGCTGCTGTAGTTCATCAAGATCGTCACCACGCCGTCGTGCTGACGAAACTCTTCCCCGACACTTTGCTGGATCGGAGTCCGGGGATCGTCATCGAGCTGAACGTGTGCTCGAACTCGGAGGTGCCGTAGTTTCGGTACTTGATCGGTTGGATCGTGAAGACGTACGACTACTTCCTCTACGTCGTGTCATCGCTTCCGCAGTCGGTCTGTGTTGGGTACGTAGACAACACTCTCCTCTCGTTGCTATGCATCACATGATCCTGTGTGCGCGTAGGAAAATTTTTGAAATTACTACGAATCCCAACAGTGGCATTCGAGCCTGGTTATTGATGTTGATGTTATATGCACGAGTAGAACACAAGTGAGTTGTGGACGATACAAGTCATACTGCCTACCAGCATGTCATATTTTGGTTCGGCGGTATTGTTGGACGAGACGACCCAGACCAACCTTACGCGTACGCTTACGCGAGACCGGTTCCCTCGACGTGCTTTGCACAGAGATGGCTTGCGGGCGACTGTCTCTCCAACTTTAGTTGAACCAAGTATGGCTACGCCCGGTCCTTGCGAAGGTTAAAACGGAGTCTATTTGACAAACTATCGTTGTGGTTTTGATGCGTAGGTGAGATTGGTTCTTACTTAAGCCCGTAGCAGCCACGTAAAAAATGCAACAACAAAGTAGAGGACGTCTAACTTGTTTTTGCAGGGCATGTTGTGATGTGATATGGTCAAAGCATGATGCTGAATTTTATTGTATGAGATGATCATGTTTTGTAACCAAGTTATCGGCAACTGGCAGGAGCCATATGGTTGTCGCTTTATTGTATGCAATGCAATCGCGATGTAATGCTTAACTTTATTACTAAACGGTAGTGATAGTCGTGAAAGCATAAGATTGGCGAGACGACAACGATGCTACGATGGAGATCAAGGTGTCGCGCCGGTGACGATGGTGATCATGACGGTGCTTCGAAGATGGAGATCACAAGCACGAGATGATGATGGCCATATCATATCACTTATATTGATTGCATGTGATGTTTATCTTTTTATGCATCTTATCTTGCTTTGATTGACGGTAGCATTATAAGATGATCTCTCATTAAATTATCAAGAAGTGTTCTCCCTGAGTATGCACCGTTGCCAAAGTTCGTCGTGCCCAGACACCACGTGATGATCGGGTGTGATAAGCTCTACGTCCATCTACAACGGATGCAAGCCAGTTTTTGCACACGCAGAATACTCAGGTTAAACTTGACGAGCCTAGCATATGCAGATATGGCCTCGGAACACGGAGACCGAAAGGTCGAGCGTGAATCATATAGTAGATATGATCAACATAACGATGTTCACCATTGAAAACTACTCCATCTCACGTGATGATCGGTTATGGTTTAGTTGATTTGGATCACGTAATCACTTAGAGGATTAGAGGGATGTCTATCTAAGTGGGAGTTCTTAAATAATATGATTAATTGAACTTAAATATTATCATGAACTTAGTACCTGATAGTATCTTGCTTGTTTATGTTGATTGTAGATAGATGGCTCGTGCTGTTGTTCCGTTGAATTTTAATGCGTTCCTTGAGAAAGCAAAGTTGAAAGATGATGGTAGCAATTACACGGACTGGGTCCGTAACTTCAGGATTATCCTCATTGCTGCACAGAAAAATTACGTCCTGGAAGCACCGCTGGGTGCCAGGCCTGCTGCTGGAGCAACGCCAGATGTTATGAACGTCTGGCAGAGCAAAGCTGATGACTACTCGATAGTTCAGTGTGCCATGCTTTACGGCTTAGAATCGGGACTTCAACGACGTTTTGAACGTCATGGAGCATATGAGATGTTCCAGGAGTTGAAGTTAATATTTCAAGCAAATGCCCGGATTGAGAGATATGAAGTCTCCAATAAGTTCTATAGCTGCAAGATGGAGGAGAACAGTTCTGTCAGTGAGCATATACTCAAAATGTCTGGGTATAATAATCACTTGATTCAATTGGGAGTTAATCTTCCGGATGATTGCGTCATCGACAGAATTCTCCAATCACTGCCACCAAGCTACAAGAGCTTCGTAATGAACTATAATATGCAAGGGATGAACAAGACTATTCCCGAGCTCTTCGCAATGCTGAAAGCTGCGGAGGTAGAAACAAGAAGGAGCATCAAGTGTTGATGGTTAACAAGACCACTAGTTTCAAGAAAAAGGGCAAAGGGAAGAAAAAGGGGAACTTCAAGAAGAACGGCAAGCAGGTTGCTGCTCAAGAGAAGAAACCTAAGTCTGGACCTAAGCCTGAAACTGAGTGCTTCTACTGCAAGCAGACTGGTCACTGGAAGCGGAACTGCCCCAAGTATTTGGCGGATAAGAAGGATGGCAAGGTGAACAAAGGTATATGTGATATACATGTTATTGATGTGTACCTTACTAGAGCTCGCAGTAGCACCTGGGTATTTGATACTGGTTCTGTTGCTAATATTTGCAACTCGAAACAGGGACTACAGAATAAGCGGGCACTGGCAAAGGACGAGGTGACGATGCGCGTGGGAAACGGTTCCAAAGTCGATGTGATCGCAGTCGGCACGCTACCTCTACATCTACCTTCGGGATTAATATTAGACCTAAGTAATTGTTATTTGGTGCCAGCGTTGAGCATGAACATTATATCTGGATCTTGTTTAATGCGAGACGGTTATTCATTTAAATCAGAGAATAATGGTTGTTCTATTTATATGAGTAATATCTTTTATGGTCATGCACCCTTGAAGAGTGGTCTATTTTTATTGAATCTCGATAGTAGTAATACACATATTCATAATGTTGAAGCCAAAAGATGCAGAGTTGATAATGAAAGTGCAACTTATTTGTGGCACTGTCGTTTAGGTCATATCGGTATAAAGCGCATGAAGAAACTCCATACCGATGGACTTTTGTAACCACTTGATTATGAATCACTTGGTACTTGCGAACCGTGCCTCATGGGCAAGATGACTAAAACACCGTTCTCCGGTACTATGGAGAGAGCAACAGATTTGTTGGAAATCATACATACCGATGTATGTGGCCCGATGAATATTGAGGCTCGTGGCGGATATCGTTATTTTCTCACCTTCACAGATGATTTAAGCAGATATGGGTATATTTACTTAATGAAACATAAGTCTGAAACATTTGAAAAGTTCAAAGAATTTTAGAGTGAAGTTGAAAATCATCGTAACAAGAAAATAAAGTTTCTACGATCTGATCGTGGAGGAGAATATTTGAGTTACGAGTTTGGTGTACATTTGAAAAACTGTGAAATAGTTTCGCAACTCACGCCACCCGGAACACCACAGCGTAATGGTGTGTCCGAACGTCGTAATCGTACTTTACTAGATATGGTGCGATCTATGATGTCTCTTACTGATTTACCGCTATCATTTTGGGGATATGCTTTAGAGACGGCCGCATTCACGTTAAATAGGGCACCATCAAAATCCGTTGAGACGACGCCTTATGAACTGTGGTTTGGCAAGAAACCAAAGTTGTCGTTTCTTAAAGTTTGGGGCTGCAATGCTTATGTGAAAAAGCTTCAACCTGATAAGCTCGAACCCAAATCGGAGAAATGTGTCTTCATAGGATACCCAAAGGAAACTGTTGGGTACACCTTCTATCACAGATCCGAAGGCAAAACATTCGTTGCTAAGAATGGATCATTTCTAGAGAAGGAGTTTCTCTCGAAAGAAGTGAGTGGGAGGAAAGTAGAACTTGACGAGGTAACTGTACCTGCTCCCTTACTGGAAAGTAGTTCATCACAGAAAACTGTTTCAGTGACACCTACACCAGTTAGTGAGGAAGCCAATGATAATGATCATGAAACTTCAGATCAAGATACTACTGAACCGCGTAGATCAACCAGAGTAAGATCCGCACCAGAGTGGTACGGTAATCCTGTTCTGGAGGTCATGCTACTAGATCATGATGAACCTACGAACTATGAAGAAGGGATGGTGAGCCCAGATTCCGTAAAGTGGCTTGAAGCCATGAAATCTGAGATGGGATCCATGTATGAGAACAAAGTATGGACTTTGGTTGACTTGCCCGATGATCGGCAAGCAATTGAGAATAAATGGATTTTTAAGAAGAAGACTGACGCTGATGGTAATGTTACTGTCTACAAAGCTCGACTTGTCGCAAAAGGTTTTCGGCAAGTTCAAGGAATTGACTACGATGAGACCTTCTCACCCGTAGCGATGCTTAAGTCCGTCCGAATCATGTTAGCAATTGCCGCATTTTATGATTATGAAATTTGGCAAATGGATGTCAAAACTGCATTCCTGAATGGATTTCTGGAAGAAGAGTTGTATATGATGCAACCAGAAGGTTTTGTCGATCCAAAGGGAGCTAACAAAGTGTGCAAGCTCCAGCGATCCATTTATGGACTGGTGCAAGCCTCTCGGAGTTGGAATAAACGTTTTGATAGTGTGATCAAAGCATTTAGTTTTATACAGACTTTCGGAGAAGCCTGTATTTACAAGAAAGTGAGTGGGAGCTCTATAGCATTTTTGATATTATATGTGGATGACATATTACTGATTGGAAATGATATAGAATTTCTGGATAGCATAAAGGGATACTTGAATAAAAGTTTTTCAATGAAAGACCTCGGTGAAACTGCTTACATATTAGGCATTAAGATCTATAGAGATAGATCAAGACGCTTAATTGGACTTTCACAAAGCACATACCTTGACAAAATTTTGAAGAAGTTCAAAATGGATCAAGCGAAGAAAGGGTTCTTGCCTGTGTTACAAGGTGTGAAATTGAGTAAGACTCAATGCCCGACCACTGCAGAAGATAGAGAGAATATGAAAGATGTTCCCTATGCATCAGCCATAGGCTCTATCATGTATGCAATGCTGTGTACCAGACCTGATGTGTGCCTTGCTATAAGTTTAGCAGGGAGGTACCAAAGTAATCCAGGAATGGATCACTGGACAGCGGTCAAGAACATCCTGAAATACCTGAAAAGGACTAAGGATATGTTTCTCGTATATGGAAGTGACAAAGAGCTCATCGTAAAAGGTTACGTTGATGCAAGCTTTGACACTGATCCGGACGATTCTAAATCGCAAACCGGATACGTGTTTACATTAAACGGTGGAGCTGTCAGTTGGTGCAGTTCTAAACAAAGCGTCGTAGCGGGATCTACATGTGAAGCGGAATACATAGCTGCTTCGGAAGCAGCAAATGAAGGAGTCTGGATGAAGGAGTTCATATCCGATCGGTGTCATACCTAGTGCATCGGGTCCAATGAAAATCTTTTGTGACAATACTGGTGCAATTGCCTTGGCAAAGAAATCCAGATTTCACAAAAGGACCAAACACATCAAGAGACGCTTCAACTCCATCCGGGATCTAGTCCAGGTGGGAGACATAGAGATTTGCAAGATACATACGGATCTGAATGTTGCAGACCCGTTGACTAAGCCTCTTCCACGAGCAAAACATGATCAGCACCAAAGCTCCATGGGTGTTAGATTCATTATAGTGTAATCTAGATTATTGACTCTAGTGCAAGTGGGAGACTGAAGGAAATATGCCCTAGAGGCAATAATAAAGTTATTATTTATTTCCTTATAATCATGATAAATGTTTATTATTCATGCTAGAATTGTATTTACCGGAAACATAATACATGTGTGAATACATAGACAAACAGAGTGTCACTAGTATGCCTCTACTTGACTAGCTCGTTAATCAAAGATGGTTATGTTTCCTAACCATGAACAATGAGTTGTTATTTGATTAACGAGGTCACATCATTAGTAGAATGATCTGATTGACATGACCCATTCCATTAGCTTAGCACCCGATCGTTTAGTATGTTGCTATTGCTTTCTTCATGACTTATACATGTTCCTATGACTACGAGATTATGCAACTCCCGTTTACCGGAGGAACACTTTGGGTACTACCAAACGTCACAACGTAACTGGGTGATTATAAAGGAGTACTACAGGTGTCTCCAATGGTCGATGTTGGGTTGGCGTATTTCGAGATTAGGATTTGTCACTCCGATTGTCGGAGAGGTATCTCTGGGCCCTCTCGGTAATACACATCACTTAAGCCTTGCAAGCATTACAACTAATATGTTAGTTGTGAGATGATGTATTACGGAATGAGTAAAGAGACTTGCCGGTAACGAGATTGAACTAGGTATTGGATACCGACGATCGAATCTTGGGCAAGTAACATACCGATGACAAAGGGAACAACGTATGTTGTTATGCGGTCTGACCGATAAAGATCTTCGTAGAATATGTAGGAGCCAATATGGGCATCCAGGTCCCGCTATTGGTTATTGACCGGAGACGTGTCTCGGTCATGTCTACATTGTTCTCGAACCCGTAGGGTCCGCACGCTTAAGGTTACGATGACAGTTATATTATGAGTTTATGCATTTTGATGTACCGAAGGTTGTTCGGAGTCCCGGATGTGATCACGGACATGACGAGGAGGCTCGAAATGGTCGAGACGTAAAGATTGATATATTGGAAGCCTATATTTGGATATCGGAAGTGTTCCGGGTGAAATCGGGATTTTACCGGAATACCGAGAGGGTTACCGGAACCCCCCGGGAGCTATTTGGGCCATAGTGGGCCTTAGTGGAAAAGAGAAGGGGCTGCCCTAGATGGGCTGCGCGCCACCCCCTTCCCCTAGTCCTATTAGGACTAGGAGAGGTGGCCGGCCCCCTCCTCCTCTTTTCCCCTCCGAGGAATCCTAGTTGGACTAGGATTGGAGGGGGAATCCTACTCCCAGAGGGAGTAGGACTCTCCTGCGCCTCCCCCCCCCTTGGCCGGCCAGCCTCCCCTCCTCTCCTCCTTTATATACGGAGGCAGGGGCACCTCTAAACACACAAGTTGACACAAGTTGATCCACGTGATCGATTCCTTAGCCGTGTGCGGTGCCCCCTGCCACCATATTCCTCGATAATACTGTAGCGGAGTTTAGGCGAAGCCCTGCTGCTGTAGTTCATCAAGATCGTCACCACGCCGTCGTGCTGACGAAACTCTTCCCCGACACTTTGCTGGATCGGAGTCCGGGGATCGTCATCGAGCTGAACGTGTGCTCGAACTCGGAGGTGCCGTAGTTTCGGTACTTGATCGGTTGGATCGTGAAGACGTACGACTACTTCCTCTACGTCGTGTCATCGCTTCCGCAGTCGGTCTGCGTTGGGTACGTAGACAACACTCTCCTCTCGTTGCTATGCATCACATGATCCTGTGTGCGCGTAGGAAAATTTTTGAAATTACTACGAATCCCAACACACTTTGCCTATGTTAAACTCGGCGGTGGATCGATCCGAAGGTTATGCTGCCACCCATGTTGGAAAAAAACCTCCATACCCGCCTGCTCCAACCGCGTACACACCGCCTTGAAGAGCGGTTGGCGCTCCGCCTATTATAGCGTAGACCATGTATGAAGCGAGTGCGTACAATGGAAAATAACCTGCAGAGGAGAAGCATTTTTGTCATTAAAAATTAAATCATTTCTACATAGCCAAAGCGACCATAGTAAGGCATACGCCCCCACCCTTATTAGCGTTTTGAAACTATTTGAAATTCCGTCCAACCAATGACCAAATATATTGGCAATACTCGTTGGCGGATACAAATTTGACGCTATTTGGATGACTGATCATGTAGAATGTGCAAACTTGCATTGGAAAAAGAGGTGTTTGATTGTCTCGTCATGAGCACAAAAGCAACACTTCTTACTTCCTGGCCAGTTGCGCCGTGCAAGATTGTCTTTGGTTAGCACAACTCCCCTACGAAGATACCACATAAAGATTTTAACTTTTAGTGAAATCTTTGACTTCTAAATTTTCTTGTTATTATTCACTGGCACCTCGGAATGCATAAGCGCACGGCAAATCGAGTCTACTGTGTAAGACCCTGATGTTGTGAGTTTCCAGTGCAACACATCCCGGCCTTGTGTCAGATTAATCGAATCCAGACGGGATAAAGGATTATGCCATGACAAAAGTCGAGGGCCAATCAAATCCCGCCTGAACGAAATATTCGGCGGGGATGAACTAAGCATTTGCGCAATAATATTACTCTTATCGCGAGCAATGGCACATAAGGCTGGGTATTGCTCTTGGAGACTGGCATTGCCTAGCCATATGTCTTCCCAGAAACGAACCTCTGACCTATCCATTATCATGAAAGACCCAAAGCAAAAAAGATGTTTCTTTGCCGCCATTAGGCCAGCCCAAAAGTGTGAGTCGCCAGGTTTCCAATAAGTCTGAGACACCGCCTTTTGGCCTAGATACTTGTTGCGCAATATGGTTTGTCAAACACCATCCTCAGTAAGAAGTTGAACAACCATTTACTAAGTAGGGCCTCATTCTTGACCTGTAAGTCATGAATTCCAAGGCCACCTTGGTCTTTCGGCCTACAAACCACGCTCCATTTGGCCAGCCTATATTTTTTCTTTTCACCGTCTCCCTGCCAAAAGAATATATATATATATATATATATATATATATATATATATATATATATATATATATATATAGGAAAAAGCAAAGATATAAAGTTTTGCTGGCGCGGCTACAATCACAAGCGCTTGTTCGCATGGGGATCTGGTCCCTCCTGTTACCTCATTTGCATTTTCACTTTATAGTTTGTTTGATGATTATTTCCTCTTTTAGAGAAAGTGGACCATGTAGGCTGCAAGATGCCAGCACTAGGCTGCCAAACGCACAGTCCTAGCCGGCTTGGACCACGGGCCTTCACCCTGAACGGTTCGGGAAGGGCTTGGAGAACTTTTTTCTGAACGTTCAAACCTTTCTTTGTTTTTCTTCCTCATGCCTTTGTTTTTGTTTTTTCTTCCCGAGACATTGTAGGCCTTTGTTAGCAGCCGATATATCATGTGACGCTGGTCCTATGGGATCTGAATCGGGCCGCGATGTAGAGGTGGTTTTCGTGTTCTGTCTTACTTACATTCAATCTGATCCTCAAATAAAAACTTACATTCAATCTTATATTTTTTTGGGAACAGCCGGCGTGGTGTTTGTGTGGATGTTTTCTCTTGACTCCAGCGGGAAGCGGGGACGAGGAGTAATGTTTTTCGGTCAGAGAAAGGCACTACCTTTTGTGAAATGAACAAAAGTCGCCTTCACAATGCTACATTTTGTTCATAACGGATATGTTAGAAGTACTATATAAGAATCAAGGTAGTTGATACAAACAACCGTATGGTAAACAAAGCTGGAATAATAATTCATTCAAAATAGGCTCTGCCTTACCATGACCCGCGCCGCCCAGGCCAGCTGGAATAATAACGCTTGGCATCGGTGCCAGTCCCGCGCCGCCAAGGCCAGTATCATATTCATGCATGTGACATGTTCTCTGCTGTATCCTGTGAGCAGGCGTCAGCACTGCGCCGACCATTTTATGGGTAAGCACAGCGGGGTCAAGCGAGCGAGGTGTGGCTTTCATCATCTTGTATCTCGCCCGTCCAGAGAAAGAGCCAGAAAATGGTACTACTGAGTGACAAACAGATACAGCCTCGTGGCAGCAAAATCAGCCTTTTGAAGGGCGAGCGAGTTCCTTCTCAATGGGGGAGAACGGCGGCCCTGCGCAGACTATGGAGGTAGACGATCTAAAAGGTATACATCTAAAAAACACCCTTTGCCGCTTCATTTTTTCCTGTATGCAAGCTTTCACCTTTTTTCTCAGAACTACTCCTAGATCACTAGATGCAAATATTTCTTAATACTATGAAGGTGTCGGCACGCAGGAAGAAGCGGCAGAGCGCGTGTGACAGGGAGGCAGCGAGGAGCAAGAGCGTGGCGGCCGGGTCGACGTCGTAGTAGAAGAATAGGCGCCTGACGGGGCCAGTGAAGAGCCAGACAGCGTTGAAGGATGATAGGAAGCTCCGCGGAAGACATGAGCGGCGCCGCGCGGATTGGTTGAATGCTCGCTGGCTGGCTCGGTTTGGTCAGTTGTCGATTTGATATAGCTTCTGCCCACCTACGGCTGCCAGTATGCACCTGCTTTGCTCTGCCCACCTACATTTAGATTAGTTGGAATCTCTTATTTCTAAACTGAGCCAAGAGAAACCACAGTTGGGCTTTCGACTCCTCTGCCTATTATATCTTAAACGAGGTGCAATCTCTACTGATTATTAATCTGATTACTAGACGTACGTTTCAGGTTAGGTGATTAGCTTTCATTGGTTTGTGATTCTCTCTTCTTCCAGCCGTCGTCGCCGTAATCGGTTGGTTGCACCACTGCCGCAAGGGACAGCATGTTGTAGTTTTTGTACAGAAAATGCCATGGTTGGAACGATAGCGAAGGTTATTTTCCGGTGATCTTGCATGCTTCTATAGAGTCGCTAGCTGACCATTACTTTCGGGCGAGTAGTGCACGTCTAAAACAAAGCTCGCCTATGAGTAGATTAGTTGGTAGTTGAAGCACAATTATACATACAGCCGATCGATTCCATGTGCCAAAGGGGACGTGATGCGTATGGCATGGCTGTTTGCAAGTACAAGAGGTAATTGTACTCCGTAGACTGACTACAGCTGCTGGCATTTAGGAGAGGCCGAGCGGACTTGTGTGCATGGCATGGCCGCATGCATTGAGCGGCCGTTTTTACAGGCTGATCAATTCCTTGAGTGTAGCCGAGTTAGGTGCAGTCAAATCAAAATACAGTCAAATAACATTACCAAACAAGTCACTGGTTTTGGCAAAACAGAGAAAAACAAACAGCTTTGAGGAACCGAAGTATTCATTGGCCATGAGTTGAAAGAGGTTTTGGATTACTGTACTGTCAAACTAGGCTTACCCTTTTTAGAGCATCTTCAGCCGCACCCCCAACAGCCCCCCGAGGCTATTTTTTAGCGCCGGCGTTAAAAAACGGCCTAGTCACGTCCCCGGGAACCCAATTTTCGCCGGTTCGGCCCGAAATTGGCGCCGGCGAACCCAGGCCGAACCCGGCGCGCTGGGGGCGCCCGGGTCGCCGGGGGAAACGTTTTGGCGCGAAAACCTGGTGGGCCCGCCTAGTCAGCGACACAAAGCGCATCGTCGTCCTCGTCGCCTCGTTTTCCGGCGGCGAATCAACGGCAAGGCTTCCGCCGGTCAGCCTTCCGCTGATTCCGCATGGGCGGCGCAGTAAATAGCCCGGCGACTCGCCGTCCCCCTCCCGCCACGCGTACACACATGTCTGTCGCCTCCTCCCCAGCAGCTATAAAAAGTCACCCCTTCTCGCTGGTGGACGCACTCTCTCGCCCCGTAGTTTTTCTCTCTCTCAT
>NC_041389.1:136507134-136519532 GCF_002162155.2 Triticum dicoccoides
GATGGGTGAACGGTTCCCCGACGACGCTACGGCGGCCAACGGCTTTGGTCGCCGCACTCTGCACGAGTGGGAGGCGCACCTCCTCCATGAGGCCAACTACCCAGCGCAGCCCGACATGCGCACGCCGGGGAGGTGGAGGCTCAGCGCCGAAGGTGTCCCAGTCCCCTCGCGGCCCGACCCAGAGCACCCCGCCCACTTCCACGACGAAATCGAGCACGTCCGGGCCTCCCTCCCGGAGGAGATGCGCGGCCGCTCGGAGTACGCCGCCAACAACCACGCAACTTGGGCGGCGTACTTCTAACACTGCCACGAGGAGCAGCTCGCCTCCACCGACAATGGCCGGTGAGGGGGCGCCACAAGAAGCCATGGGAAATCCCAAAAAGGTGTTTTTGCACCGCTGCCCAAAATGATGGTCGTTGAGGCATAGAAGAAGTCCATGTCCTCCACCGTGCAAGGGTTCCCAAGCCCCACTCAAAGCTTATTTGGCTCCTTCCATTCATACCATGGCCACCTAAGACGTAAGGCCTGAGAAAACTTGTCAGTGTCGAGAACCTCAAGGCCTCCATACTCCTTGGGGCGGCAAACCACCTTCCAATTCACTTTACATTTGGCACCGATCGTCTTATCCAATCCAGACCAAAGGAAATCCCTCTCCAATTTGTTGATGTTGTGAAGAGATCGCGGTGGCACGATGAGAGGGTGTGATGGCATACACAGCTTGGGAGGCAATAACCGATCTGACAAGTGTCATGCGCCCAATGGTGGTGATGTTTTGGCCGTCCCAGGTGGAAAGCTTGCCGGCCGCCTTGATGTGTGCACTCTTTTTATTTGACTGGGCACCATTTATCCTATCCATCTTAGTATATTGACACAGGAACCTTTACTTTTCATTGCCCAAACCTTGCACAATGATATATGAGCACCCTTTCTATTTGACGGGGCACCTTTTATCCCATACATCCTTGTCTACGTATATCTTTCTCTTATTATAATCAAACAAGAACCATTATTTTTCATTGCCCGAACCTTACACAATTGTATGCATGCATTCTTTTTTATTGCCCAAAACATGAACAATCAATGTGTGCACTCTTTTTATTTGACCGGGCATCTTTTATACATTGAACGTCATACCCCACTAGGCACCATCATTACCAAGCAGATCCATTTGATGTTCTACCATCGCCCCCAACAATCATGTATTCTCAACCTCGCTCTCGTAAATGTCCCATCTCTCTCTCCCTCTCTCTCTCTATCTCTCTCTTTCACACACACACACTTTCTCTCTTCTTTGTATCTGTGTGTGTTGGTATAGAGATAGATGGCTTAGGATTGCCCATACATTCACTAGTAGAAAAAGGGCCTAATGTGAAGCTCATTAGTCCTGGTTTGTAATTGAATCGGCACTAATGTGACCATTAGTGCTGGTTCCAACGGCTAGGCAGGCGGCGCTCATTAGTACCGGTTCATGGCGAGCCTTTATTATCGGTTGCTCCATGAACCGGTACTAAAGAGGTGGTGGCCTTTAGTACGGGTTGATGGCTCCAACCGGTACTAAAGACCCCCCCCCCCTTTAGTACGGGTTCGTGCCACCAACCGGTACTAAAGGGGTGCGCTGCCACCCGCAGTGCATAATGTTTAGTCCCACCTCGCTAGTTGAGAGGAGCTCGCACCGGTTTATAAGCCCCGCCGTGGCTACCGTGTCGAGCTCCTCTCTAAGTAGGTCTTTGTGGGCCTATTGCAAGTCTTCTGCCCTGTGGGGCCTACTGGGTCGTACGGGCCTGCATCCTGGCCCAACTAGAGGTTGGGTTTCTAGTCTTATGCAGGCCGTGTCGGCCCAGTAGGTGGGCTGTTTTTGATTTATTTCAAAAAAAATCAAAACAAATCCTTTAGTCCCGGTTGGTGTTACCAACCGGGACTAAAGGTCTCCCAGACCACGGCGTGCCTCGTGCCACGTGGTGGCCCTTTAGTGACGGTTCATGTTGAACCGGTACTAAAGGGGGGAGGGGCTTTAGTCCCCATACTTTAGTGCCGGTTGCAGAACCGGCACTAAAGGGCCTTACGAACCGGTGCTAAAACCCGGTTCTGCACTAGTGATTGCATGTGAACCTTTATTTTCATTTTCCAAACCTTGCACAGTCGCATGTGTGCACTCATTTTATCTGATTGAGTACCTTTTATCACATCCTTCTCTATCTATCTCTTCCTCTCGGTATATTGACACATGAACCTTTATTTTTCATTGTCTGAACCTTGCACAATTGTATGTGTGCACTCTTTTTATTTGACCGGACACCTTTTATCCCATCCTTCCCTATCTATCTATCTATCTCTTCCTCTCATTATAATGACATGGGAACATTTATTTTCCATTGCGTGAACCTAGCACAATTGTATGTGTGCACTCTTTCTTTTTATTTGACGGTCACCTGTTATCCTATCCCTCTTCGTATATCTACCTCTTCCTCACATTACAATGACACGAGAATCTTTTTTTTCATTGCCCAAACCTTGCATGATAATATGTTTGAACTTTTTTACCTGACCAGGCACCTTTTATCCCATCCCTCCTTATCTATCTATCTATCTCTTTCTCTTATTATAATGACACGAGAACCTTTATTTTTCATTGCCCGAACCTTGCATAATTGTATGTGTGCACTCTTTTTATTTGTCCGGGCACCTTGCATAATTGTAAGTGAAACATAGGGCTTGGTTAAATTTTTCATGGTTTAGCACTCCAAGGCCCCCCAAGATCTTGAATGTCGGTGGTTGAATGGGCATTTCCTTTGCTCATAAAAAATGAATGGGCATTTCCTCCACTAGCACGGAGGTCTCACCTCCTCTCAGCGCACATTTAGTGCAGGATCTCCCACCTCAAAATAAATCCGCTGCCTAGCCGAAGGATAACCACATCAGCAAAGGATGCGACATCGTGCCTGTAAAGATCACATGGCGCGGTGGTCACATCACCACCAGCTGTAGAGCGGCTTCCCTCATCAAGGCGGCCGGTGGTCGACCCATTAGGGCACCCATCGGGTCTAACATTTTAAATTATTTTGCATTTTAAATTATTTTGCCCTTGTATGCAGCAGCAAGCATGTGTACTCATATGCAGTTGCCACTTCTAAGCAAAGGGTGGACTAGCTGCTAGCTTTATAGCGTTGCTCATGCATCCTTGCTCGGTAGCTAGTCGAGGTGGTACTAAATTTCAGCTGAATGCACCGGCGCATGTGCACACTACGACTACTAGTATTTGGCATGGGCTGATTCAGAGTCTGTTTTGGGCCATACCCCACGCACGAAGCAAAGTCAGAGTGAGCAAATGAGTGCTCAGATGGGCCTTGTTGCGCGCCTTGTTTCTACGTGCTCCATGAAAGCCAGCAGCTCGAGGGAGTATCTTTTCTATGCGTGATGACTGCCACCGCAGGCGTGCAACTTGAGGTTGGATATACAGGGTAGATTAGTATAAGCTAATATATTAAGTGCATTTAGATAAATGACCAAATGTAATGCTCTTACATGATAAATAATTTATTTTCTTAATAATATTAAACGGGCGACCCATCGGGTAACCCACGGGCATAAACTTGTGCCCATACCCTACCCACCATTAATCGGGTTACCCATGGGTAAGACCCATGGGCGAAGTCGGCAACCCATACCCTACCCATTCGGGTCGGGTGCCCATGGGCGCCCATGCCCATGGGCAGGATTGCCGGATTGAGCCGGTGGAGACCTCCCTCGAGTTGACAGAGTAGAGCGGGGTTTCCGAGATGAAGAACGACCCTGACGATGCTAGCCGGTGCGCGTGAGAGGAAAAAGGGATCTAGATCTGGTAAGGTAGTAGGGGTGGGGTGGGGAAGCCTGGGGGCCTAGACAGGGTCGCCGGAGCAGGGATGAGCACGGACCGGGGGACACGCCTATCCCGGTCGCCATGAGGCGGGTGGTTGCCGCACTCACTCTCTGTTGGCTCGTTTCGTACTGAATAGTAATGGATTTGTTCCTTCTCTCCGGCTTCACGGGGAGGAGCGGCTCCGGTGGGATCCGCCTCCGCCGAGGGGAGGAAATCCTATGGCCCGACGATGCCATCGCCCCACCGCTCCGGCTCCGCCTCAAGCTCCATCTTCACCGCTCGGAGTGGCGGGAGCTCCTCCGGCTACATTTTCATCGGGGGTGAGCGGCGTACGGGAGCTTGAGGCACCGGCGGAGGATCCTGAGGACAGCCTGCGGCGGAGGAGTGCTTGCATGCGCTCGTACTCCTCCGTCTCGCGGTGGAGGAGCGACGGCGGTGGCGAGAGCCATTGGTTTGTGTACCTACGGGTAGCCCATTTCCTCGCACCATCGGCGACGACGCACCGCCTCCCCTCAGGGTCGTCGCCACCTTGTGGTTGTCACAGCTTCCGCCGAGGCTGTGATCACGAGCCTTAAACCACAGACCCTGGTGGATTCTAGAGGCATTTTGAGTGGACACTATGGTTATGACCGCAGGCGGGCGCACTCCTCCTGGGAGTGCGGCGAGCCACACAGACGGCCATATCCTCCTTGGGACCGCAAGCGACATGGTCTCGATCGACAGATCCGGACTTCTCGGAGTCGGATTCACTGCTCTCCTTGCCGGAGTAGGCCAAAGTTCACCGAGGAGCCATGGGACAGAGTGGAGTGGAGTGTAGTTGATTGGCTAGGGTTTGATCCAGAGTGAGAATAATGATGAATTTATGTGGGGTCGAGTGGGCCACACTGGACCGCATCCAACATTCGGACGTGCTCGAACATGTCTAGGCATCCCCATATCCACCGCACATGGGCTTTATCGGGATTAATTGTTGGTCAACCAGGATGTTTGGGCTGCATTTGGGGCAGACGGGTAACAAGTGCGCTATGAGCGGTGCAACGGCACCTGTCGCTCAGCGTTCGCCAAGTTGGATACGGCACCGCAATGGGTCCGCAATGACCCAGACCTCGCCGCCACCTGGACTCTTGACCGCTCCACCACCACTGCGGAGACGGCCACTTGGCGTCGCCATTGCCGCATTAACGTCGAGCTCGCCATCGGCAAGGAGTGGCTGACAGGGGCAAGGACGCCGCGAGGGCTACGCGGTCGTTGTCGGCATTGGTTGTCGCGGCCCTCCACACCGCATAGGAGGAAGCAGAGCGGTTCCTCCACGAGCAGCAAGCAGCGGCCGAAGAAGGCTGCCACGGCAGACCGGCGCCCTACCGCCACTTGAGGGACGACAGTAGCACGAATGACGACGACAGTGCGGCTGGGCAGGGCATCCACGCATACGAGGTGCTCGTCTAGTACAAGTTGTAGTTTCTTAAAGAATTTAGTAAAACGACCCAAATATCCGTCGTATATATAAATTATGATCGAACTTGAATGAGCGCCATCGTGTTTCATTAAATTTCGTCTGGTTAGTCCAAATGTGGCTTGAAATGTATGCGGATAGTTTTGGACGACCGGCTCCTGCATCATTGTTTACGATCCACGGACGGATGCGATGTCCAGTTTGCGGGTATGCGTTCGAGATGCCCTTATAAGCTAGCAAGTGAGACTATAATGTTTTGTCTGTAGTTGTTGTGTCTTCTGTGCTCCTACCCGTGCCATTAAAAGTTTGCAAAATATTGACTGCCCATGATTCGGGCTGCCATGGCTCGACAGATGACGCCTGCTCGCTGTAACATGTAAATGTCAGAACCTGAGCAAGCCATTTTTTCAACTAATAGGTTCGGAATGAACTATGCTTTCCTCCTCACATGGTGGGAATCCAATGTAACAGGTCCTTACTTATGTCAGCATGTATCGCAGGGAAGCAAAGCAATTCTATCATCCATCTGCTCCAGAGTAGAACACGGGAAGTTTGCGAAAGCAACCATCATATTTCGAGCATAATGAACTTGAGTGTGGCCGCGGCTTAGCCAGGATTAGGCACAAGATTGGGTCAGGCAAAAAGAAGACAAGGTGGTGCAACAAGTGCCGCAACTGGCAGATGGGCAAGCTTTACTAATATGCTGGTTCTTTTTTTTCATTCTCACCGTACGAAACTGATTTTCATGATGAGCATGGCCGATGCGTGCATGGTGTGAATCTAGGAGGACCTCGTTGACGACTACATGGACAATTAATCCAAGTGCATGATCACATTCGCTAAAAATTACGCTATCGTGCGTCCGCGAACTGTCAGCAGTTGGAGGTGGCTGTTCGAGACACTGCTAGAGCCAAACATGCGATACACAAGGCCAACTCCGTCGCTTCGCTTGCTCTAAAAAAAACTCAACGGCAGACAAGACATCTCGCCGTGACTCCCAGAGGCGACAGTAGTTCAACTTGCATCTGCCTCAAATGTTGGAACAATTTCATTTCCTAATGCGTTCATACTTTCTGCAATTTTTGACTGCTCTGCTTTAATTTTTGCCTAAGACCTACAGATTAGATAAGAACTAGCACTTCACTGAAAAGGTCAAAATCAACATGCAAGAAGCAAAAATTGTAGATGATTTAATAAAGCTAAACACATAACTTTTCTATCCAAACGAAGAACTTTTATTTGACCAAAACTTGAATCAGGATGCCTTTAGACCAGGTAAGTGCAGCTAGCCGGATACAAATGGAGGATCCATTACTGTCTCAAACTTGGTTGCACTATATATGTTTTTTAGGCTCAAAAACTGAGTTGGGGCACACTAAAGGTGCCGAACCGTACACAATGCATGCAGAAAATGGATGTTTAATTTGCTAAAAATAGATACGCGATAGATGAAACCTTTCACCATTAGCAAGACAACAAAACCTACAGCATAGCATTACCCAAACTGTTCACACATGAGGCCCAATGCTAGAAAGTGCCTGCATACATCCTCTAAATACTTCTGCCATTGCAGAACATATGTTGCCATTTTCGTCTGCATGCTTGGAAAGTGCCATCACATGGCTTCCTCTTTGGTAATGGCGATCACCCAAAATTCAACAAATAGGAACCTTATCCACAGGGAAGTACTGATCTGAAGGCAAACAAAGGGTTCAGATAGCAGTGTCTACAACTAGTGTTGATAGGAAATCCATGTTCATCTCCAACCAGAGGGAGAGGGAGAGGTGGACTGCATGTTGATTTTGATGTAATACAAAATTTTCAATGTGCTAGCAGCTCATCTCCAACCAGACATTCTCCCTCTATTTTTCATCCAACAACTCACACGCTACGCTTGCATATGTGTACACCTATGCCCATCATGGACCAAAGTTTAGATTGATTTTGCAAAGTAACTGGTGATTCAGAAAGTTTGAAAAAAAATGACATGTACAAATGATTGATCATTACATGTACGAGTAATGTTTTGTGAAAATTGTTACTTTTCTCTGTGAAAAATGTTAAAATGGTACTCCCTCCGTTCCATAATATAAGAGCGTTTTTTACACTAGTGCAATGTAAAAAAACGTTCCTATATTATGGGACGGAGGGAGTATATGCTAGTTGTTTGATCTTTTTTTACCTTTCTTGTAACTTGGAACAGAGTTTCCGAAAATCCAAAATAAGGAGTGCATCTCCTCGCCCCTCCGTGGACATACCCGTAAAGAAAGGAGTATGTGACCGAGATCAGAAAATCCATATACAACTGTCAACTGTCAGTATCCTTGTGATGGCGAGGGTGATCCTATAAGGTGTGTGAAAAACTAGTGAATAGAATTACGGAGGTCGTCGCCAAAAAAAAATTTATGGAGGAAATAAATAAATATCCATTGGTTTGCAACTCTTGTTCTTCTGATATTTTTCAGGACCTCGTAGAACTTCAACTAGGTTCTGAATCAATTGAGACGTAAGCATTTCCTCACCACAAAGCGAAGAGGAAGGATGTGACGTTCCCCGATCTTTAGAACGGCCTAGGAAAGGTTCGAACGATCTAAGACTTTGCAAGCCACATACGTGTAACTAATAAACCATAAAAAAAATAGCTCTTCACGCGTTCGGAACACGGAAGGAAAGGCTGGATTACTATACGAGTCTAGAGCCAAAGTCTTCCCCCGCGCCTTCGTTCCCACGGCTCCCAAAATCGATGTTCCCACAAGAATTAGCATCCAATTATCATCAGACTAAGCTGAATGAAAATATATTACTGTACTGTTACATTTTCCTTCTTTCTACACATGGCTTGGAATATTTTTAGTTTATGGAAAATTAAATCAAAACATTATTCGGTGGAGAACTGATTTCATAAGACAAGCACCCTGACTAGTGATCTTGCAGCAAATAAAAACACACCAATGACGATGGAGGGTACACAGCATATGATCAACCAACCTAGAATGAATAGGCATTTCATGTCCGAAAATAAATAGGATGAATTATTTCAGCAGTCACTAGGCCTCCCAATCATACATACAACCAGGGCCGCCCGCGGGAGCCCCCCGACAACATCTCATCAAATTACCAGACCTATATATACTATCTTATTGTTCATGCGACACCGACCGACGCGCATACTAACCAACATCCATATTCACAACATTCATCCTTCTTAACATCGCACAACAAAGCTGCCATCTGTTTTTAATGGCAACTGGGTGAAAGGCAGCAACTCGCGCTAAGGTATACAACTTTCTGGTGAAGCAAGAGCTGCCTTCTCAATCAATTTTCGGAACAAGACATTCTTCACAAGATGTCATCAAACATCAGGGACAGCACCAGCCCCTGCACGAACTGGCTCCTCTTGGTTCTCTCCTCCTTCTCCTCAGGGAGCAAAGGCTCCTCAGCACTGTCCAACAAACAAAGCCATAATCAGCACACCACCATCCGGAAGTTACAATCCATGATTATCAAAATGAAACCATTCATACGATATTACTGTTCATCAAAATGAAACTAGTTCATACAATATTACTACTATTTAGCAGACATGTTCCATATAGCCTGCTTAAAGTGAAAAATGACTTCATGAACCGCCCTCAGTGACAGGTTTTTAGTGACCGACTATGGATGTTTCAAGCAATTGCATATCAAAATGACACCAAACTGTTGGTGTAGCGTCATATAAGTGAATGAAGCGTGCAAGTAGCAAATGAATTTCAATACCTTTCTTCTGCTTTCTGCTCCGAGGCATCACTTTTCTCAATAACTTTTTCCAATAACTCTTCTTGTGCATCTTTTGGCGAATCTGCATCATCATCAATGAAGCTACCAACAAAGGAGGAGAGTAGAGGATCAGGCACTGTGTTGAGCGAGGTGGCACGAGAGGATCCACCATAGCGGTATTGTATGTGCGCCGCATCCTTTTTCAATGCGGAATACATTGAAGAAGGTGATCCAGATGAAACTCGCTGGTTCCTCCACCTGCCCTGCATGTTACAAGCATGAACATAGGATTAGATGATATCCAAATAAATATGGAATATTATTAAAACAGGCATGAGAGTTATTCAAATAGGAAAGACTTCATATTAGAGATAGGGACCAAATTAGTATCCTTTAAGTTATTACTCAGGGCTCAAGTTAGTGCTGTATGAGGGTCATTGCATGTATCAAGTATCAATCAAGCACAAGAGGTTAATAATCTATAATCAATCAAGCACAAGAGAAAGCTAATCTATTATCTTCGCCATTCGTCCTTCCAAACCTATGTTCTGCTCCCCAATCCTCTACAATGTGCCATTTGGCCATCTTCCTGGCAGTAGTGAACTAGTTTATTTCATGCATGTTGATTTTGTTCAAGAGGTACAGAACTTGAATACTTTAATGATCTCATTTTCCTAATTGCAGATCATGATTGAACAATAACAGCAACCTATTCCATGCAGTTTCAGTTATATATAATAACTGACTGATGAATGATGATGCTTGTTGAAACTAATGATACCTTGAAGAAACTGGGATGCTCTGAGGTCATGTGCCCAACCAAGTCCATCCCAACTCTATCTGTGCATATAGGGCACACCTAAAGGAACAAAATGAAAAATAACCAGTAAGCAGACAAAACTGATCATGTCTGACTTAATTGTGGATGGGCATAGTTGTTTCCACAACAATCTAACAATAGATATTGGAATTTACTTGAACATTTCCAAATATTTCTTATATCACAACATGCAAGCGAAGTGATAAAATACATAAACCCTATCCACACTATCAATAATCAACTACACATGGAACACAAATGTTATCTTAGCAATCCTGAAATCCACATATTTCATAAAGGAATAATAGGAATAAAAAGCTACTGCAGTTCCATTGCCTAAACACTACTCCCTCCGTTCCAAAATAGATGACCCAACTTTGTATTAAAGTTAGTACAAAGTTGAGTCATCTATTTTGGAACGGAGGGAGTATTTTAAAAGGCCACATGCACAAGCGAAGCATCACTGCTACAAGCCTACAACTACTATAGCGGCACCAGTACACACTACAAGATATAAAGAAAAATTGGCAGCCACCGCACATTGCACTGCAAAATTAGTTGTGCAGACCCTAATTGGTCACTTACCCAGACATGAGTAAATCCAAGAAAATCAGAACCACTAGACTTAATACGGAAAGTGTAAAATATTGACTGCTCAGCCCAGAAATTCCTCTATCCACACTGTATAAAACATGGAAGTGCAACCAATGCAAAGTGTGCACTATTTAGTCTTGATGTTGTACACGGTTTTGCAGAAAAAAATAATCTTATACTCACCACTGCCATTAAGAGCATCCAACACCTTTTGTAACTAGATTTGATTGTGATCCTTTTTTATCTTGACGTAATCCATTGTAAGTCATTACTTTATGCTACATTTAAGTTGAGTGCATCAAGCATATTGTGTGGTTGGATTTTAAGTTGACATGTGATGATGATGCAATATCATGTAACTGTGATTCCGCGCTTAGGATGGCTCTGTTGTTTCATTTGTAAGATTGCTATGAAGTTTATGGCATTTGCAAACAATAGAACCATGATTTTCAAATTATACTATGAACTACAATAGCCATCACTACAACTTTTGGGCCACACACTGGAAACATTACATTGAGAGGTACTTCCTCAAAGATCTATCAAGTATAAACATATGCACCTGGAGCACTCACACTATTTACAAAAAGCAGTTCAATCAAACTCCCAAAGTTAAACTGAACAATTAACTCCCGATTTCAACCAATCAGAGCATAGAATTCATTTCACCAAGACACCAATTACAAGTGTGAATAAAAACTACAAATTCGTAGTATATTATATGATTGTATCAACTAAGCCACATGAATGCCATGCCATCACATCGACTTTATGTATCTACTGAAAAATAATGTATGAACTAAATTAATTAGAACGATCTAATCTTCACACGTGAAACACATCTCAATAAATAATATTTCCGTTATGAAAGATGCACGCCACTACTCCTGCAATTTCCACATTAGTGGATCTTTCAACCAATTCTTAATACACTAACTAATTTCTCTAAACATAGAAAAGATATAATAGTTGGATCCTCTAATGCATTCTTATTATGTAAGAATGAATTAACGATGCCACTATGAAACAAATGGACATGAAATGAAAGCACCCAAACTTCCTTGCAGAAGTAGAAAAATGAAGCCCCAAAAAGTAAGCCAAGCCTTCAACCAGCTTATAACTTAACACACAAGCAACTTAAACACCCAAAAATACTATACTACTTGCAAGCGAACCTTGAGAGTGATAAATTAAAGCAGCTCAAACATGCGCCGTATGCCAGAAGAAGCACTCTAAATTCCTAGCTCAAACACCTAAAGGAAGATTAAGCACATTTCTACAAAATCAGATGCAATCATGAGGAGAAGAACCCTATGCAGCAGGAAAATACCAACTCTGTACACAGCAATATCTTAGCTCAAAAACTACAAGCATCTCAAACATGCATAGTATGTGAGTATGCGCAACTCATACGGCCCAAATTCCCACCTTTGCAATTAAAAATATCAAAATGACAAGTAAAATCACCACACACATACAGGCATTTCCCGGAGACTATAGAAACAACAACAATGCCTACGTGTTACACAAGAGATTAACAATAAACCCTAATTTTTGAGCTAGATGCGCCTGAAAGCCACTAGGTGTTAGTACATCTTTCCATGAAGGTTGAGATGAAATTACCCCGGCCTTGGTCTCCGCCGCGTGCTCGTCCTCGATGTGCAAGCACAGGCCGACGCCGTCGAACTCCTCCCCGCAGAAGGGGCACTCCAGCTCCTCCTCCTCGGCGCCCCTCTCTTCGTCGTCGTCGGTCTCCTCCGCCTCCTCGAGCCGCATGAGCGCATCTGCCAAAGCACAAAACCCCATCAAAAACCTCCTCAGGAAACCCTCAAAATCACACGATTTGGAGCCAAGATCGGATCTTTGGGGCGGCGAAGCACGAACCGCGGAGCCTGGTCTCGGCCTGGAGGCGTTCG
>NC_041389.1:136519735-136555240 GCF_002162155.2 Triticum dicoccoides
GTCGGAGGGGGGAGGGGAGAGACACACCGACACGGCCGGGGGGAGGAGAGAGAGTGTGGGTGGCTAGCTATTGGGTGAACGGGGGAGAAGCTTTTGCTTAGGGAGGAAGGAGGGGTGGCTATGTTGCAGAAACCCCCCTCCGGTATGGTGGGAATTACGGGGCGCTGTAAATGGGCTGACGACCTCAAGCCCAGTGTGGATCCAGCCTGCCCATTCTTGTCCACATTCTCTGGAAAAGAAAAGGTTCTTGTCCACATGCACATGATGGCACGTTTCACTGAGGGGGAAAACCTAATGGCACGTGAGAAAATGGCAACTCGGCATCCTCACATGGCGTAGTAGCTCTTTTTTTGCGTAGGTCCAAGAATAATGCACGTATACCAAACTTTGTTTTAGAGATGGCTCTGAAAAACGGAAGCTGTTACTCTTGTGTATAATAACATGAATAAAATATATATATATATTCCTCAGATAGTAAGGCCTTATTCCGTCTGTATTATGACCATAAAGGAATTGATATTAAAATGGAACTTTAAAATTTTACAAAATGCTCTTGTAGCTCAGTTGGTTAGAGCACCTGTTTAGTAAGCGAGAGGTCTTGAGTTCAACTCTCAACGAGAGCATTGTAGTTGTTTTATTTCTTTTGTATTTCAAGCTGTTGAACTTTAGTCTTCTTTTTTTCCATCTCGAAATGCTCAAACTGTTTCTCTCTTCGATTCTTCTCATTAATTGTGATGTTATTTTCTCTTCATGTAATGATCACAAAAAATCGGCTAGACCTGAACTTCCATCTAATTAACAAATTTAGCTATGTTTAATTGGTTGGATTTGCAAATCTAGGCGATGGTTTTGACCTAATAATTGCCCATTACTACCCTCTTCTCGAAATTAAACAAAGTTCAACACAATTATAGGCTTTGCCCTTTTGGGAACTTTTTGCTCTCTTTTATTTGAATGATTCTCGTTAATACCCTCTAACCGACAAGGAACTTATGGCATGTACTATGATTGTCAGAAAGTCACCATATCTTTGTTGAGGATGCAACCATTGCTGATCAATAGGAGGACTGACAAATGGAAGTAGTCTAATTCACCACCCAAGGTATTTTGTAGCATAAATTAGGCGTAACTCAATAAGATTGTTGGGTTTGGCACTAAATCCCTAATAATTTCCCAATACTACCCTGTTCTCGAAATTGCCTCCACTAATGTGCCCAAAAGATATCGAAACTGCAGTTGTTTTATTTCTTCTCCATTTCAAGATGTCGAACTTTAGTTGGGTTTTTTCTTTGCATTTTGAGACGTTCAAACTGTTTCTATGTTCGATGCTTCTCATTAATTGTGATGTTATTTTTTTCATGTAATGATCACAGAAAATCGACTAGACCTGAACTTTCGTCGTATTAACAAATATAGCTATGTTTAATTGGTTGGATTTGCAAACCTAGGTGATGGTTTTGACCTAAGAATTGCCCATTACTACCCCCTTCTCGAAATTAAACAAACTTCAACACAATTATAGGCTTTGCCCTTTTGAGAAATTTTTGCTCTCTTTTATTCGAATGATTCCCATTAATACCCTCTAACCGACAAGGAACTTATGGCGTGTACTATGATTGTCAGATTGTCACCATATTTAGTTGGGGGTTTTTTGCGCATTTCGAGCTGTTCAAATTGTTTCTCTCTTCGATGCTTCTCATTAACTGTGATGTTAAATTTTTTCCATGTAATGATCATAGAAAATCGACTAGACCTATACTTCCATCTATTTAACAAATCTAGCTATGTTTAATTGGTTGGATTTGCAAACCTAGGCGATGGTTTTGACCTAATAATTGCCCAATACTACCCTCTTCTCGAAATCGAACAAAGTTCAACACAATTATAGGCTTTGCCCTTTTGAGAACTTTTTGCTCTCTTTTATTCGAATGATTCCCGTTAATGCCCTCTAGCCGACAAGGAACTTATGGCATGTACTATGATTGTCAGACTGTCACCATATCTTTGTTGAGGATGCAACCATTGTCGATCAATAGGAGGACTGACAAGTGGAAGTAGTTGAATTGACCACCCAAGGTATTTTGTAGCATAAATTAGGCGTAACTCAATGAGATTATTGGGTTTGGCACTAAATCCCTAATAATTGCCCAATACTACTCTCTTCTCGAAATTGCCTCCACTAATGTGCCCAAAAGGCCCATTTAACTTTTCTCTATGAGGCCTTCAACAATTTCTATTAGCCCATGACCCCTAAATAAATCCTAGGGTACTCCCAGTAATTACCGGAGCCCTCTTATATTTATATTAGGTACCCATAAACATTTTCTACCTATCTGGCTTTACCCGGTATTATCCGGTATGCCCCAAAACTCTTCATGTAACTCTGGAGCGCTTTCGGTCACTCTCAAACTATTTCTTTTATTACCAAAACTTTTTGGGCAATATTTTCTCATATTCCTAGCTCCTATAGAACTAACTCCTTAGGTGTATGACCTTGTAGGTTCGGTGAAATATATACATGAACAAAACTTCCTTTTGTTCAATGACCAACAGTCGAACTGTGGACATCCATGTTGACCCCTATACTCACATGAGTGATATTCAAGTGAACCTTTAGTTATCATATGTTATTGCTTTTGCTTCGCAATACTTTACAAACCCCAAGGTGACATATATATGTGTCCCCATAAGTCATACACGTGCTCACTATACCGGTCTCCTCGTTACCGGTTTTGTTCTTGTTTCTCACATCGTGTTCCGGCATCCCTATGAGCAACTCACCTGCATCTGGCCAGACGATGATGGATGTCGTCACATCAAGAGGGCCCTACGAATATCTCTCCATCGTCGGGGGAGCAAATTCCACTCTTGAGCTATCTAGTCCCTTGCCATACGTTTTCTGATAAACCTGTAAGTTGTCATTATGATTGATGTTTTTTTGAACTACGTCAGTATTTCCCCAAAGAGGAAGGGATGATGCAGCACAGCAACGGTAGGTATTTCCCTTAGTGATGAGACCAAGGTTATCGAACCAGTTGGAGAACCATGCAACTCCACGTAAACATCTCCTGCACACAAAGAACAAATACTTGCAACCCGACGTAGGAGAGGGGTTGTCAGTCCCTCACGGGTAAAAAGATAGATAAAATTGTAGTAGATTGGATTAATAGATCTCGCAGGAACGCGAGATAAAATAAATTACTAAAAATTGTAGCAAGGTATTTTTGGATTAATAGAGCTTAAAATAAAAGCAACTAAAAATAGATCTTGAAGGCAAATATGATAAAGAAGAGACCGGGGGCCGTAGATTTCTCTAGTGGCTTCTCTCGAGGAAAATAGCATACGGTGGGTAAACAAATTACTGTTGGGCAGTTGATAGAACTTCAAATAATCATGACGATATCCAGGCAATGATCATTATTGTAAGTGCATCTAGTGCCACCCCTAATTGGTTTTGGAGTATTGACGACAAACCTGGTTGAGGGACTAATGTGTTTGTGAGAATTGCAGGATAACACAGGTAGTAGTCCCTCATTGATTCTGTTTACCTACCGGAGATGACCCCTAAAAATGTGTGAAGACATTGAAGACAATGGTGGTCTGTGAAGATATTCACATTGAAGACTATGACATGAGAAGACATTGAGTGAAGACTATGGAGCGCGAAGACTTAGTTGTTTCATTGTTTCTTTTTCTTCTTTGTTGAGTCATAGGAACCACTACACTGTTAAGTGGGGTCCAAGTGAACAAAGTCAGAGTGACTAAAGTGATGCTCAACCAAATCCTATGTCTTCGAGCGAAGACAATGAGAGAAAATCTTATCCAGAGTCGGATGAGTCGGCTTTACTTGTAGCCCAAGTCAAGCTGCCGCGTGTGTTTGAAATCTGACCGTTGTGACACATGTCAGTTCCTTAGTGACCCAGGGTCATTTCGGACAAATCCCGTCGGGTTGCCCAGTGGCTATAAATAGCCCACCCCCTACACCATAAATTGGTGGCTGCTCAGAGTTAGTACACGACTTTTGTCGTTTGAGAGCAACCCATCGCCGAAGCTTTCGAGAGAGAATCCTTGCGAGGACAAAGCCCAAACCACCCAGAGCCCAAAGAGTGTTTGGCATCACTGAAGTCTTTCTGTCCGCGTGATCTGAAGACTTGTTACACTTGAGGACTGTGAATCCTTCAGCCAGTTAGGCGTCGCATTCTGAGCATCCAAGTGCCATTGTGGATTGCCGGTGAACGAAGTCTTTGAAGGTTCGGAAGTCTACGTTGAAGACTTACCAGAGTGATTAGGCGGGGACTAAGTGTCCTTAGCTCAAGGGGAATAAGGTGAAGACGCAGTCTTCTGAGTTGAATCTCAGCCTCCCTAACTAGACGTGCAGTTGTCACAGCAACTGAAACTGGTCGAACAAATCCCTGTCCATTTGAAGCCACTGGTTCTATCTCTTACCTCTCTTTACTTACAGTTTGTCTTCTTGAAGTCATTGCCTGCTTGCATTATCTGTTTGACTTCACTATGTGACTATCTGTTCTGATTGGCTTCATACTATCTTCCATCCTGATCTCTACTACCTAGCTGCTATTAGTCTTCGTGCTTTCACTCCATTGAATACTTGACTATGGCTTGTCTAGTGTAGTCTACCTTTGCTGCATTCGAATAGTGTTGTTTATATTGTTTGTCTTTGAAACACCCATGTTTTGAAGACTTTCATAAAAATAGTCTATTCATCCCCCTCCTCTAGTCGATAACTAGTCCTTTCAATTGGTATCAGAGCAAGGTACTCCCTTGTTCTGTGTGATTCGGTTTAACCACCTGGAGTTTAGCTATGTCGACTGCAGGGATAATCAAAGTCTCCGCTGCGTGCCCCATCTTCGATGGCACTGAATATCCCTACTGGAAGAATAGGATGCGCATGCATCTTGAAGCCATTGATGTCGATCTATGGTATGTTGTCAAGAACGACGTTCCCAAGACAGGTGAAGGAATCACCCCTGCTGATGTCAAGAAGTTCATTCAACTGGACTCTACTGCCAAGAACATCATTTGTGGTCACCTTACCAAAGGACAGTATGGCCGTGTGAGTGCTCTGGAAACGTCAAAACTAGTCTGGGACTGGCTCTCCAAGGTCAATGAAGGCGTCTCAACTCAGCGAGATCAACGTATCAGTACTCTCCGCAACCTCTTCAACCGCTTCAAGAGACACGACAACGAGAATGTCCAGCTCACATTTGATCGCCTCACTGATATCACAAATGAGCTCCAAGCACTTGGCGCCACTGAGATCACGAAGCATGAGATAGTGAAGACACTACTGAGATCTCTTGACAGCTCATTTGACACCTTAGCCCTGATGATACAAGAATGCCCTGATTTCAAGACTCTCGATCCGTCTGGCATACTTGAGAGGCTCAACACACATGAGTACCAGCTATCTGAGAAACGAGATATCTATGGCCCCAACTATGGACGGACTTGAGCTTTCAGGGCAAAGGCTGCTGCTTCCTCATCTGAAGAAGAATCTGACTGCAGTTCTGGTGATCCTGAAGACATTGGAAAGGAGCTTGCTATGCTTGTGAAAAAGTTCCAGAAATTCACCAAGAAAAAGGGCTTCAGAAAGTCTTCACAATCCAGCTCAAGAAATGATGAAGCCTCTGCCTATGATCACAAGAAGATAACCTGTCACAAGTGCAAGAAACCTGGTCACTACATCTCTGAGTGTCCACAGTGGGACAATGAGAAGAAGAAGAAGAAGAAGAAGAAGAAGAGCAAAGAATATGATTCTGATGACAAGAAGAAGAAGAAATCCTCAAAGTCTTCTTCCAAGTCTTCTTCCAGATCTTCATCACACAAGAAGAGCTCATCTAGCAAGGCCCGTGCTTTTGTTGGCAAGGAAATGGATTCTGAGGAGGAGTCAGCTTTTGAGGAGGCGGAAGTAGAGTCTGAGGGGGAGTCTGACTTGGGTGTTGCGAGTCTGGCCCTAGCTACTGCCTACGTCGCCAAGTTCATCTTCAACACCGAAGACAATGGCTCCGTCACCAACACTGATGATAATGACGAGAACGACTCACCTCCCACCTACTGCTTCATGGCACATGGTGCCAAGGTAAAATCACGCTATGCTTACTTTCAAACATCCAGTGAAGATGACTCTGAGGGTGAATCCAAACCTAGCTACAAAACACTTGCTAAAATTGCAACTAAACAACAGAAAGCTATGGAACATACTCAAAAACTGCTAGACAAAAGCGATGACCTGTTGGACGCTGAAATGACCAAGTCTCAGTCCTTAATTGAAGACATAAAAAATCTTCATATTAAGTACCAGGAACTTGAAGGTCGACATGAATCGCTCACAACTTCTCATGAAAAGCTTTCCTATGATTATCTTCAAAGGAAGCAGGAACTTGAGAAATTGAGATCGAATCATGAAAATCTTCAAAGGAAAATGAGTCACTTCGCGCCCAACAGATCAGTCCCGCTCAGGAAGGATTTGAACCACCATGCCTAAAATGTATTGAGCGTGATAACGCTGCTTCTGTTGCTGAATGTTCTACCGCTGCTACTGTTGCAATATCTTCAACTGCTGACGTGGTAACTAACCCCTCTGCTGAGGATACCACTACTATTGCTGATGAGAATGCCAGGTTGAACACACTACTTGAGACAGGGATGTACAAAAGTCTAAAAGGGCATCAGACATTGTGTGATGTCCTCAAAAAGCAGATTCTGAACCGAAACCCTAGGAAAGAGGGTGTTGGGTTCGAGAGGAAAATGAACGTTGATGGGTCATACTGGAAGCCTGAGCAGTACCCCAAAACCACATGGGTTGCTACGAAGGAACCTCCAGTTGATCCATCCACCTTATCTGGTTTCACTTGTGCTAACCCCATTATCATTGGTGAATCCTTTGATGCAAACTATAAACTGTTTAAGAATCAGAATGGTGAAGTGTTTGCCAGGTATATTTGTACTAACTGCAGAAATGGGCCACCTTTGAAGTTCTCAAAAGCTTCATACAGTTTTATCTGGGTTCCCAAAAGTTGACTTGAGAATCTTCCAGTGAATGTCATCATGACACCACCTGTGAAGAAGACAAATCCCATACCAAAGGCTTCATATGGTCCAAAAGCTTCATACAGACCGAGGACTCATCTGAGTCACCCTAACGTCAATGTTTTGCAGGGAAATCATACTCAGACCCATGAATATGAGCGTGTTTCCTCAGACCGCTATGTTCATAGAACAAAGAATTTTTCTGCTTATTCCTATGAGTATTATACACCTCCTGCAAGACTATTTACTAGGGCTCCAAAGTCAAAATTCTCAGATGCTGCACTTAGACTCATTGCTTCTAAGCCACCCTTGAAAATGTGGGTGGTTAAGAAAAATTAACTCTCTCTTGCAGGGAAAGGTCTCCAGCCGGAAATTAAAGGCATCTAAAACTAATGTTGGGGACCTTAACCATCTTGTGGGGCGCAATATAAAATGACCAAATGGTCTTACTATGTACTTCGTTCCAGGATTCCTTGATACTCACCCTATCTATCCTAACCAAGATCTAAATTTTCATGTTCCACTTGTTTGTCAAATGTTTATACTTCACAACTCGCTTGGTGAAGCCTATCCCCCAAACTGCACTGTAGGCTACGACACCTCGTACTTCAGAATGGATTATGGACAGTGGATGCACTAACCACATGACGGGCGATCGAAGTCTTCTGATGGATTCAACGCTACGTCCATCAGGCAAAAGTCACATCACATTTGCTGACAGTGGTAAAAGCAAGGTATTGGGTCTAGGCAGAGTTGCAATATCAAGGGATCAGCACATGGATAAAGTGATGCTTGTTGAATCCCTTGGTTTCAACTTAATGTCTGTCTCAATGCTTTGTGACTTAAACATGATTGTGCTATTTGGAAAATATCGATGCCTTGTACTAATGGAATCTGACAAGTCTCTAGTCTTTGAAGGGTATCGAAAAGACGATCTATATATGGTAGATATCTCAGCAGGACCATAGATGGTCGTATGTCTTCTAGCAAAGGATTCAGAATGCTGGCTCTGGCATCGAAGGCTAGGGCATGCTGGCATGAAGAACTTGCACACTCTCGCGAAGAAGAAGCATGTCATGGGCATCGAAGGCGTCAAGTTCAAGAAGGACCATCTATGTGGCGCCTGCGAAGCTGGAAAGATGACTAGGGCCAAGCATCCCTCAAAGACAATCATGACTACATCTCAACCCTTTGAGCTGCTTCACATGGATCTATTCGGGCCCTACTCACTACTCTACTCTCAATGCTACTTCTTGCCTCTATGGCTTCGTAATTGTTGATGATTACTCTAGATATACTTGGGTACATATAATCATCTACAAGACTGAAGTGCAGGATGTCTTCAGACGCTTTGCCAATCGTGCCATGACGAACTATGGCGTCAAGATCAAGCACATCAGAAGCGACAACGGCACTGAGTTCAAGAACACTGGCCTCGACCTCTATCTGGATACACTTGGCATCACACATGAGTTCTCTGCTCCTTATACACCTCAGCAGAATGGCATCACCGAGCGCAAGAACAGAACTCTCATTGAGATGGCCCGAATGATGCTTGATGAGTACAAGACTCCACGGAAGTTCTGGCCTGAAGCCATTGACACTGCTTGCCACATCATCAACCGCGTTTATCTTCACAAGCTTCTGAAGAAAACATCCTATGAGCTCCTAACTGGTAAGAAGCCAAATGTAAGCTACTTCAGAGTATTTGGTGCTAGGTGCTGGATCAAGGATCCACATCACACTTCAAAATTTGCACCGAAAGCACATGAAGGTTTTATGCTTGGTTATGGGAAGGATTCGCACTCCTACAGAGTCTTCAACCTCTTTCATTATAAAGTGGTTGAAACTGTGGATGTGCGGTTCGATGAAACTAACGGCTCGCAAAGGGAGCACCTGCCAAATGTGCTAGATGAAGTACCTCCAAGTGAATCTATCAAGAAGATGGGAATTGGAGGTATCATACCCTCTGAGAATCAATCTGAAGAAGAACTTGTCATTTCTGCACCTAATCAACCTAAAGACATTGCTCAGCCTGAAGACAATCCCCAAATGATGGCACTGATCAGCAAGAGCAAAATCTTCGTCCTGCTCATCCTCGTGTTGCAAATGAAGTTCAAATTGAGAAGATAATTGACAGCTTGAATGCACCTGCTCCACTCACTCGTTCAAAAGCAACTCAAAGAGCAACCTAGCTAACCAACTTCTGTGGGCATTTTGCATTTGTCTCAATCTCTGAACCCAAGAAAGTTGATGAAGCCTTCATGGAACCTGAATGGATTCAAGCTATGCAATAAGAGCTTCAACTGTTCGAGCTGAATAATGTGTGAGAATTGGTCAAGCGTCCTGATCCTGCACAATATCATTGGCACCAAATGGATATATCGCAACAAGCAAGATGAGCATGGTCAAGTTGTCAGAAACAAGGCTCGTCTCGTTGCACAAGGTTACACTCAAGTGGAAGGAATTGACTTCGATGAAACATTTGCTCCGGTGGCAAGACTTGAAGCCATTCACATACTGCTAGCCTATGCAAATCATCACAACATTCTTCTGTATCAAATGGATGTGAAAAGTGCTTTTCTCAATGGAAAGATAGAAGATGAAGTATATGTCGCACAACCTCCAGGCTTTGAAGATCCAAAACATCCTGATATGGTATACAAGCTCAACAAGGCACTGTATGGCCTCAAACAAGCCCCTCGTGCTTGGTATGACACGCTCAAAGACTTCCTGAAGAGCAAAGGCTTCAAACCGGGTTCACTAGATCCTACACTCTTCACGAAGACATATGATGGTGAACTATTTGTGTGCCAAATCTATGTGGATGACATTATCTTCGGCTGCACCAACAAGAGATACAGTGATGAATTTGGTCACATGATGCAAGAGCAATATCAAATATCCATGATGGGCGAGCTGAAGTTCTTTCTTGGTCTTCAAATCCGTCAGCAACGCAAGACATCTTCATATCTCAAGAAAAATACCTCAAGGACTGCTTGAAGAAATTTGGAATGCAAGACTACAAAGGATACACGACGCCAATGCCAACCAAAAGTCATCTGGGTCCCGACGACAATGGTAAAGAGTTCGATCAAAAGGTATACCGCTCCATGATTGGTTCTTTGCTTTACTTATGTGCATCTAGGCCAGATATAATGCTTAGTGTTTGCATGTGTGCCCGATTCCAAGTGGCACCAAAGGAATCACAACACTTAGCTGTAAAGCGAATTCTTCGATATTTGGCTTACACCCCAACACTAGGATTGTGGTATCCAAAGGGCTCAGAGTTTGATCTAGTTGGATTCTCAGATGCTGATTATGCTGGTGACAAAGTTGATCGCAAGTCCACATCAGGCACATGTCACTTTCTGGGACAATCTCTTGTCTGTTGATCTTCAAAGAAGCAGAACTGTGTATCTCTCTCCACTGCCGAATCTGAATACATTGCTGCTGAATCCTGCTGTGCTCAGCTTCTCTGGATGAAGCAAACTCTCAAAGACTATGGTATCCATCTGAAGAATGTGCCTCTCTACTGCGATAATGAGAGTGCCATCAAGATTGCCAGCAACCCAGTTCAGCACTCGAAGACAAAGCACATTGAAATTCGTCATCACTTTCCCAGAGATCATGTTCTGAAGGAAGATATTGATATCATTCACGTCAAGACAGAAGAACAGTTGGCTGATATCTTCACAAAGCCCTTGGATGAGAAAAGGTTTTGCAAGTTGCGGCGTGAGCTAAATATCTTGGAATTCTCAAATGTCCTGTGAATGGGCACACATCCTAACACTTATGCATTTTGATGACTTAAGATGTGCAACACACGAAGTAATGTATATCTTCAATCAATGAAGACATACACTCTAAGTGTGAATACATTAATGTGGAATTTGACTTCGGAGCGCCACAATAATTGTGCACCATGTCTGGGTCTAATACTTCCTATACGGTGGGTAACGCCACCAGCAAATTTTTGTTTGAAGTGTTTCTCTTGGCGCTATGTTTGCATAGTTTTCATATTGGATTCATATTCATCCTTGGCTTATATTCACGTTTATCTTCAATTGGTTGAATTGGACTAGTACTATATATATTTATCTGTGTTCTGTCCTCTACAACATTCACTTATAGCTATGTTTTCGTGTTGAATCTTTTGATCTAAGTGAATGTGATCGGGCCCTAACCTATCTATGCTTCTACCTCAACGCTATCTGTCCAAGTCATATGCATTCTATTGAAAATTGTCGATTGTCTTCACTGAGACCTTGTCAGCTGAAGTCAATCTGACAAACATTTATATCTATTTTTAATGCTTTATCCTATTTGCCTGAAACCCGGAGAATTCGGAACGACCACCCCGACAATCCAGGCGTGCGTGAGAACATGGAACAACTCCCAAGGTGTTGCATGCTTGCTATGTGTTCGTCAGATGTGAACCGCCAGGGGCACCTGCGTAATTGCGTTGTGCCGTCCCTGTCCTTATAAATACTCGTCACGTCGCGGTCAAAAATCCTTCTTCCTTCTCGCCATCTATTGCAAACCCTAGCGCCTCCGCTAGCTCTCGACGATGCCGACGACGAAGCGCTTAGCTGCCACGACTTCTTCGACGCCGTCCTCACGTCGGCCGTGGACCTCGTCCTCTCCGCCGTCGCCGTAGGTGTCTTTCGTCGCCAAGTTAGGGCACGGGAGATTGAACTGCTCGGCCTCCACCTTCGCTTCGTCTAGCAGTTCTTCGTGTGGTAATTAAATTTTACTTTTTACCGTCTTTTCGATCTGATAGATTCATCCATCTTTACCAAAAGTGGTTTCTAGATCTCCAAACTTGAATCTATCTCACTCTGCATCTCATATTCTGCCTAGTCTATTCACTTATGCTTATTTACAAGTTAGATTCCTCACTTGTACTTATTCTTGGATTTGTACAACTCTGGAACCAACTATCATCAAATAAGTGAATGTCTTCACGTTATGAGGTCAATGTCTTCAAACTGATTTATCTTCAAAATCTTCTGAGAATGCATATGACCTCTTCCCCTTCCCTCGCACCTCTAATGCTGTCACAGGTACATGTCCATGGGAGAATCCCTTGGTTCTCATAGTCTACATTCGTTTGCAGAATTCTTGCAGAGTCACATCAATCCACCTGAAGCCAGTTCTTGTCTGACCAGCCGTCTAAAGCCATTGCACGTACTGAAGCCCTTCAGTTTAAACTTCATGGCAACTGAGAAGTCAGCATGAAAGGGAGGTAGACAGCACCGTGGTAACACTTCCCAGGATTTGCCTCCAGATTTGCACGAGCTGTACAAAACAGACCCTGAGGAAACCTATACCAGCCGCAAGAATCAAATCCAGTGGATTCGAAGATATTGGGCAGAAGAATGGTTCGACAATCAAGATCCTTAGTTTTGATGATCTTCAACTCCCCATTGGCATCAGCGTCGCTTTTCAAGGCGCAATTGCTCCTGAGCTGGCTCTGGCCCAGCGCATTGTTGAATTGAAGCACAAGATTGACTTTGAGAAAGAGAAGTTCAAGAAGCATGTGGCCAAGCTTAGTGTGGCTGATGTCCAAAAATTCAAGGTGATGCTAAATGACCTCAAGGAGGCGTTTCGCAAGAAACGTGAGGAAGCCAAAGGCTCAAGAGAGCGCATGAAGATTCTAGCTGCCAAATGTGTTCAAGCTTATAATGAAGCTGAGAAGCGCAAGGCACTTAGGCGTCCAGGCATTGACCCCAAGATGGTTGCCAAACAGAAGAAGAAGTCTATTGTGGCCCCAACTGAAGCTCCAAGGCGGGAAGAACCTCACATTGTCTTCCCAGCCAGCATGACAGGCTCGAAGCCTAAAGTCTCCACAGTGGCTTTAGATCAGCAGAAAACCAAGGCAGCTGAAGCCGAAGCCAGAAAGTGAAAAACCAAGAACACCACGGATGATGTACCACCCCTCAAGAAGAGGAAGACCAAGAAGAGCTTGTTGTTACTCCCCCTACCACCCAAGAAGTTGTTCTCGAGGAGAACGTGTCTGTGCCCAACCCTCCAGCTCCTCAAGTGGAGGTTGAGAATCCTGAGACGGCCACCAACAACACCTCTGAAGCCAATGACATTGTCATGATGAAGACAATGTGGCACCTGCAGTGAACACTGTGCTTGAAGCCACTGTTGCTCCTACAACGAATGTGCAGCCTAACGCCTCTGCTGATGCCACTACTCCTGTTCCGCCACCAAGGCCTCACACCATTGAGCATGCATTCTACCAAGGCGAGCTTGTTCCTGTCAGATGGCCAATTCTGGTTCCTCCGCCTGCTCTTGGACCTCAGTTTGACTATCATGTGGAGCACATGCCTCAGGTTCAGAAGCCAAAACCAAGGCTGCCAAGGTTCCTAGGAACTGCATCAACACCAGGCTCATTCACTGTCAATGGCTTCATTGCACACAACACCTTCTTCGATTCTGGCAAGAACCCATATTCCAAGCCACGAATATCATCAGATCGGTTCTGGAGCTATCAGCAGCGCAGCTACTACTCCTGCATTCTATACAATCAGGAGCGCATATTTCTTCATATGCGTCTGGACACTAAAGCCATTGCTGGTCTGCCCTGCCTAGAAGAAGCCCTAGACTGCTTTCGTGATGCTGGCCTTCTGCAGTTTGTCATCAACAAGGAACATTGGAATGAAGAGCTTCTCCTGCAATTCTATGCAACCCTCCACATTCGCGGCTACAATAGGGATACAACGACATGGGTCCTTGAGTGGATGATGGGCAACGTTCATCATGAAGCCAAAGCCTTTGATCTCATTAAGCTTACTGGCCTCTCCACTCCAGATGAACTGTATGAACCTGGTTGTTAGCTTCATCGCGATGCATTGGAGAGCATCTTCCAGAAGCCAGAGCCCAACATGAGCCAGATGCTTAGTATGATGAAGCCACTGCCCCAGGATGCTGAGTATCCCAAGGAATTCCTCGTTGAAGACCTAGAGTATCTGCCCCGCACTATCTATCATATCATTAGGCGAACTCTATGGCCCATGAAAGGGCATTCCTCCTCAGCAAAGCTTGAAGGTGCAATTAAGACATTGGTCTTCTACATTCTAAATGGCAAAAGCTTCAATACTCAAGATTTCTTCATTCGCCAGTTTGCTGCATCTGGGTCTGACATTTTTGGTGTGAAGTTCTATGCTCCTTGGATCATGCATCTGATCAAGCTCCACTCTGCAATTGACTATTAGCCCTCTGCTCGTAACCATCTCATATTTTTACCAGAGGTTGATATGTCCATTGAAGCCATTTACCCAGAGCCTGCCAAGGAAGCACTATATCTTCACAATATAGACCGTCAGAGCTTTTCCTAGCATGTTGAAGGAGCTCAGGTTGCTTCTCGTGTTTATCCACTGGCCGGCAATAATCGCCGTGCACACACTGAAGCCACTGAAAGCACCATTGCTCCAAGGCCTCGGAAGCGCTCTCGTGTGCTCAATGACCAAGAGCTTCGCGTGGCCTTGCATCAAAAGCATGACAAGCATCACTACTGGATGAAGCGTCAAATGCAAAGCCTCTTGGTGGATGTCAATTGCATCCGCAATTTTGCCACCAAGAACGCCTTTGTCACTCACGAAACCTGTCGGAGGACTTGGAAGGGTTTGACACTGCTCAGTGCTGAAGCTGATCTTCAAGATGATGGCTTCACCGAAAGACTCAAGTTTGACTCCACTCCTCCCAGGAATGCTATTTTACATCGAACCCCGTCTCTTGAAGATTCAGAGTACTCTTCGTCCGCAGCCGCAGTAAATGCCAGACTTATTGATGAAGCCGATGATGCTACTTCACCACCGCCCCCATCAGCGCGTATCAACACTGCACCAAGTTCTTCTGCACCACCAAACCTCAACAACGACCCTGCTGCTTCACCTACTCCTCATGGGAACGAGTAGAGCCTATGTCTTCAAACGTTTTTGGTCCTTACTGACAAAAGGGGGAGAAGCATAGGTTGATAGTCTTCAAGCGGGTCCATATGGGTGATTGCTATACTTTTGCCTAGTGTTTACAACTCTCGTTTTTTATACATTTGGTTCTTTGAGTTGTAACACTTGAACTTGATGGTCGTCTGCTACTTTTTCTGCTATTTTGTGTGATGCGATGATAAATTCCGCAGATGCGATGATAAATCCCGCATGAACTCATTCCGCAGACGTCTGTTTTTCATTATGCCTGTATATCTATTCATGCATGATATATTGTCTTCATATGGTGAAGAGGATCTCCACAAGTACAACCTGCCATGTGCATTTGCATTCCAACGCAAAACATTTATATATGCACATCTTCAGGGGGAGCCTTTTTGCCATCTATGAAGACAATACTTTAATCCTTACAATTTCACATACTTTTATCCCCGTTGAAAACTTCAACCAGTTTGTCATCAATCACCAAAAAGGGGGAGATTGTAAGTGCATCTAGTGCCACCCCTAATTGGTTTTGGAGTATTGACGACAAACTTGGTTGAGGGACTAATGTGTTTGTGAGAATTGCAGGATAACACAGGTAGTAGTCCCTCATTGCTTCTGTTTACCTACCGGAGATGACCCCTAAAAATGTGTGAAGACATTGAAGACAATGGTGGTCTGTGAAGATATTCACATTGAAGACTATGACATGAGAAGACATTGAGTGAAGACTATGGAGCGCGAAGACTTAGTTGTTTTGTTGTTTCTTTTTCTTCTTTGTTGAGTCATAGGAACCACCTCACTTTTAAGTGGGGTCCAAGTGAACAAAGTTAGAGTGACTGAAGTGATGCTCAACCAAATCCTATGTCTTCGAGCGAAGACAATGAGAGCAAATCTTATCCAGAGTCGGATGAGTCAGCTTTACTTGTAGCCCAAGTCAAGCTGCCGCGTGTGTTTGAAATCTGACAGTTGCGACACGTGTCAGTTTCTTAGTGACCCAGGGTCATTTCGGACAAATCCGGTCGGGTTGCCCAGTGTCTATAAATAGCCCATCCCTACACCATAAATTGGTGGCTGCTTAGAGTTAGTACACGACTTTTGTCGTTTGAGAGCAACCCATCGCCGAAGCTTTCGAGAGAGAATCCTTGCGAGGACAAAGCCCAAACCACCCAGGGCCCAAAGAGTGTTTGGCATCACTGAAGTCTTTCTGTCCGCATGATCTGAAGACTTGTTACACTTGAGGACTATGAATCCTCCAGCCGGTTAGGCGTCGCGTTCTGAGCATCCAAGAGCCATTGTGGATTGCCGGTGAACGAAGTCTGTGAAGGTTCAGAAGTCTACCTTGAAGACTTACCAGAGTGATTGGGCGGGGACTAAGTGTCCTTAGCTCAAGGGGAATAAGGTGAAGACGCAGTCTTCTGAGTTGAATCTCAGCCTCCCTAACCAGACGTACAAATGTCACAGCAACTGGAACTGGTCGAACAAATCCCTGTCCATCTGAAGCCACTGGTTCTATCTCTTACCTCTCTTTACTTACAGTTTGTCTTCGTGAAGTCATTGCCTGCTTGCATTATCTGTTTGACTTCACTGTGTGACTATCTGTTCTGATTGGCTTCATACTATCTTCCGTCCTGATCTCTACTACCTAGCTGCTATTAGTCTTCGTGCTTTCACTCCATTGAATACTTGACTATGGCTTGTCTAGTGTAGTCTACCTTCCGCTGCATTCGAATAGTGTTGTTTATATTGTGGGTGTTTCGAAGACTTTCATAAAAATCGCCTATTCACCCCCCTCTAGTCGATAACTAGCCCTTTCAATTATATAGGTATCACGTCCAAGATTAGTAGACTGACTCCTGCCTGCATCTACTACTATTACTCCACACATCAACCGCTATCCAGCATGCATCTAGTGCATTAAGTTCATGGAAAAATGGAGTAATGCAATAAGAACGATGACATGATGTAGACAAGGTCTATTTATGTAGAAATAGACCCCATCGTGTTATCCTTAATAGCAACGATACATACGTGTCGGTTCCCCTTCTGTCACTAGGATCAAGCACCATAAGATCGAACCCATCACAAAGCACCTCTTCCCATGGCAAGAAAAATCGATCTAGTTGGCCTAACTAAACCAAATATTCGAAGAAGAAATATGAGGCTATAAGTAATCATGCATATAAGAGATCAAAAGACTCAAATAACTTTCATGGATAAAAACATAGATCTGATCACAAACTCAAAGTTCATCGGATCCCAACAAACACACCGCAAAAAGAGTTACATCAAATAGATCTCCAAGAGACCATTGTATTGAGAATCAAGAGAGAGAGAGGAAGCCATCTAGCTACTAAGTACGGACCCGTAGGTCTAAAATGAACTACTCACGCATCTTCGGAGAGGCACCAATGGGGATGATGAACCCCTCCATGATGGTGTTTAGATTGGATCTGGTGGTTCTGGAACTTGCGGCGACTGGAATTGATTTTCATCGACTCCCGTAGGGTTTCTAGAATATTGGGGTATTTATAGAGCAAAGAGGCGATGCGGGAGGTCATCAAGGTGGACACAACCCACCAGGGCGCGCCTGGGCCTCCAGGCACGCCCATGTGTCTTGTGCTCACCTCGGGCCCCCTCTTTGGTACTTCTTTGGCCCACTGGATGTCTTCTGGTCCAAAAAAATCCACAAAAAGTTTCGCTGTGTTTGGACTCCGTTTGATATTGATTTCCTGTGATGTAAAAAATAAGCAGAAAACAACAACTGGCACTTGGCACTATGTCAATAGGCTAGTCCCAAAAAAATGATATAAAGTTGCTATAAAATGATTGTAAAACATCCAAGAATGATAATATAACAACATGGAACAATCAAAAATTATAGATACGTTGGAGACGTATCAATGATCATCGTATTAGAGATGACACTGGAACAACCCAAAGTGTATTGTCCGGTATGAAGTGATAAGATACTCTCATGGTGTAAGATACTCCCAAAGTGTACTGTCCGGTATTAGAGATGACATTAACTCTTTGTGTTATTGACTATAGACTTGTGACGATAACATCTCTACGTATATCAAATAACTTGGGTTAATTCAATATGGTCGTTCTACTAACATCATACTCTCAGTGTTGCCGGCATCCTTGTTACACTTAACTAATGCCCATGATCAAGAAAGCATAACCCTCATGTAACACTTGAGCTAGTCATAGAGGTGAGACTATCAATCAGGTTTTACCATTTATTATTCTAGACATGCTTACGAGTTTTCCTCTAAATCATGCATTCAAGAACCATAACTTTTGTAGCATAGAATATAAACATCTAATTATAAATGTGAAAATAAATAATACAATTAGTAGTGCGTCCATGGCATAATTCCAACAGTCTGTAGTGTGGATTTTAGCGACAATAAGCCTTTAAAGTATGCAATGTGTCAAAACAAGCAAGTCTATGGAAGACTCGCACCAAAAAAGTTGTTAAGTTTATCGAAGTCCAACAGCGTGAGCATTTCAACAGTATCAGATGTTTTGGAGATTAGCTCTTGTGCACTGACTTCCAAACTAGTGGTCTACTTCGACAAACACAAAAAAATCATGAAAGCGGTGTACTATAAATTTGTGGCAGTCTCTATGTACATTTTTTAAGAAACTGAACGACGTAGCCCATCTCATGTACATAAGGGCTCTCTTGTTGCTGCCTAGCAACCCAGTGCGCAAGGGCGGCCTCCTATGTGCCGTATTTGCCGTCGGTCATTGCTATGGCCCCTTCCATGACCTCGCCCTCAATATCATCTTCACTTTCATCTGGCACTACCATCACATAGTCCTCAAGCTTGGGTATGATCATCTTGATGATGGTGATGATGACATCTTGGCACTCGCCCCATGGCGTCGATGACATAGTAGCAAGCTCCATCTTCCATCATGGTCTTGTTCATTGACAGTGTCCTAGACTAGAGGGTAACAACTTAGTCGGCCCACAGTCCTTAGGCCGAGGTTATGGGCCATCATTCTCATAAGGAAGGATTCTAGAAGCCTCGCACCTTGACGTGATCAAGACAGCTTCTGCCGAAGACTTGGCGTGTACTCCAAGGACATCTTCAGCCGCCGCCATGTGCATCCTTAGATCTACAACCGACCATGTAACCCTAGGTACCCCCTGGCGTGTATATAAGCCAAGGGGTTTAGCCTGTAGAGGGGATCCTATAAGTGCATCTAGTGCCACCCCTAATTGGTTGAGGGACTAATGTGTTTGTGAGATTCACAGGAAAACACAGGTAGAAGTCCATATTGATTCGGTTTACCCATTGAATATGACCCCTAAAAATGTATGAAGACATTGAAGACATTGGTGGTTCAGGAAGACATTCGTGACGAAGATAATGACACGTGAAGACATTCGCTTGAAGACAATGGAGCGCAAAGACATAGATTCTATCGTAGTTTCATTTTCTTCTTTCCCGAGTCGTAGGAACCACCGAACTGTTAAGTGGGGTCGAGGTAAACAAAGTCAGAAAACTGACGTGATGCTTGATGTCTACTACGCAACTTTATTCTTATAGACTCGTGTTGGGCCTCCAAGCGCAGAGTTTTGTAGGACAGTAGCAATTTTCCCTCAAGTGGATGACATAAGGTTCATCAATCCATGGGAGGCGTAGGATGAAGATGGTCTCTCTCAAACAACCCTGCAACCAAATACAAGAATTCTCTTGTGTCCCCAACACACCCAATACAATGGCAAATTGTGTAGGTGCACTAGTTCGGCGAAGAGATGGTAATACAAGTGTAGTATGTATAGTAGATATAGGTTTTTGTAATATGAAAATAAAAAACAGCAAGGTATCAAGTGATAAAACAGAGCACAAACGGTATTCCAATGCTTAGAAACAAGGCCTAGGGTTCATACTCTCACTAGTGCAATCTCTCAACAGTGCTAACATAATTGAATCATATAACTGTTGGGGAACGTAGTAATTTCAAAAATTTCCTACGCACACGCAAGATCATGGTGATGCATAGCAACGAGAGGGCAGAGTGTTGTCCACGTACCCTCGTAGACCGTAAGCGGAAGCGTTATGACAATGCGGTTGATGTAGTCGTACGTCTTCACGATCCGACCGATCCAAGCACCGAACGTACGGCACCTCCGAGTTCTGCACATGTCCAGCTCGATGATGTCCACCAGGCTCCAATCCAGCGAAGCGTCGGGGATGAGTTCCGTCAGCACGACGGCGTGGTGACGATGATGATGTTCTACCGACGCAGGACTTCGCCTAAGCACCACAACGATATGACCGAGGTGGAATATGGTGGAGGGGGGCACCGCACACGGCTAAGGAACGATCCGTAGATCAACTTGTGTGTCATGGGGTGCCCTCTGCCCCCGTATATAAAGGAGCAAGGAGGGGAGGGCCGGCCCTCTCTATGGCGCGCCCTAGGGGAGTCCTACTCCCACCGGGAGTAGGATTTCCCCTTTCCTAGTCCAACTAGGAGACCTTCCAAGTAGTAGGAGTAGGAGACAAGGAAGGGGAAGAGAGAAGGGAAGGAAGGAGGGGGTGCGGCCCCTCCCCCTAGTCCAATTCGGACTAGGCCATGGGGGGGCGCGCGGCCTACCCTAGGCAGCCCCTCTCTCTTTCCCGTATGGCCTAATAAGGCCCAATACTTCTCCCCGGCGAATTCCCGTAACTCTGCGGTACTCCGAAAAATACCCGAATCACTCGGAACCTTTCCGAACTCCGAATATAGTCGTCCAATATATCGATCTTTACGTCTCGACCATTTCGAGACTCCTCGTCATGTCCCCGATCTCATACGGGACTCCGAACTCCTTCGGTACATCAAAACTCATAAACTCATAATAAAACTGTCATCGAAACCTTAAGCGTGCGGACCCTACGGGTTCGAGAACTATGTAGACATGACCTAGAACTATTCTCGGTCAATAACCAATAGCGAAACCTGGATGCCCATATTGGCTCCTACATATTCTACGAAGATCTTTATCGGTCAAACCGCATAACAACATATGTTGTTCCCTTTGTCATCGGTATGTTACTTGCCCGAGATTCGATCGTCAGTATCCAATACCTAGTTCAATCTCGTTACTGGCAAGTCTCTTTACTCGTTCCGTAATACATCATCCCGTAACTAACTCACTAGTTACAATGCTTGCAAGGCTTAAGTTATGTGTATTACCGAGAGGGCCCAGAGATACTTCTCCGACAATCGGAGTGACAAAACCTAATCTCGAATTATGCCAACTCAACATGTACCTTTGGAGACACCTGTAGAGCACCTTTATAATCACCCAGTTACATTGTGACGTTTGGTAGCACACAAAGTGTTCCTCCTGTAAATGGGAGTTGCACAATCTCATAGTTGCAGGAACTTTGTATAAGTCATGAAGAAAGCAATAGCAACATACTAAATGATCAAGTGCTAAGCTAACGGAATGGGTCAAGTCAATCACATCATTCTCCTAATGATGTGATCTCGTTAATCAAATGACAACTCATGTCTATAGCTAGGAAACTTAACCATCTTTGATTCACGAGCTAGTCAAGTAGAGGCATACTAGTGACACTATGTTTGTCTATGTATTCACACATGTATTATGTTTCCGGTTAATACAATTCTAGCATGAATAATAAACATTTATCATGAAATAAGGAAATAAATAATAACTTTATTATTGCCTCTAGGGCATATTTCCTTCAATAATAATCCCTCAACGTGCGACAAAGAGTAACTCCAAAGTTCTTATCTAAAGGAGAACATAAGATGAAATTGTTGTAGGGTATGAAACCACCTCAAAAATATCTTTTCCAATCAATCTATTGAGCCATCCCTATAAGTGTCACAAACGGCCCTAGAGTTCATACTAAAATAACACCATATGATACGCATCAACCAACTCTAATATCACCTAGATACTCCAATGTCACCACAAGTATCCATGAGTTGATTATTCGATATGCATCAAACAACTTCAGATTCATAATATTCAATCCAACACAAAGAACTTCAAAGAGTGCCCCAAGATTTCTACCCGAGAAGGTAGGATAAAAGCGTGCATCAACCCCTATGCATAAATTACCCCAATGTCACCTTGGGAATCCGAGAGTTGAGTGCCAAAACATACATCAAGTGAATCAATAGAATACCCCATTGTCACCACGAGTATCCATATGGAAGACATATGTCAAGTGTTCTCAAATCCATAAAAATATTCAATCCGATAATAGTGAAACCTCAAAGGTAAAAACTCAATTCATCACAACAAGATAGAGAGGGGAAAACACCATATGATCCAAATATATTAAAAAAGCTAGCAGTACATCAAGATCGTGCCAAATCAAGAACACGAGAGAGAGAGAGAGAGAGAGAGAGAGAGAGAGATCAAACACATAGCTACTAGTACATACCCTCAGCCCCGAGGGTGAACTACTCCCTCCTCATCATGGTGGCCGCCTGGATGATGAAGATGGCCTCCGGTGATGATTTTCCCCCTCCGACATGGTGCCGGAACAGGGCTCTAGATGGGATCTCTTTGGTACAGAGGCTTGCGGCAGTGGAGTCAAAGTTCTAAGGTTATTTCTGGGGGTTTCTCTATTTATAGGATTTTTTGGCGTCGGTCTCACACGAAAAGGGGCTAAGATGGGCCCATGAGGCACCAGCGCACCATCACCCCCTGGGCACGCCCAAGTGCCTCGTGGGCACCTCGTGTCTCTTCTGGTCCTCCCACGAAGCTTCGAGGGTCTCTTTTGTTCCAAAAAAATCGTCAAAAAGTTTCACCCCATTCTGAGAACTTTTTTTTTGCACAAAAAACAACACTATGATAGTTCTGCTGAGAACATCGTCAGTCCGGGTTAGTTCCATTCAAATCATACCAAAACCATATAAAATTATTGTAAACATGGCATGAATACTTCATAAATTATATATACATTCGAGACGTATCAATGCTCAACCCAAAATCCTATGTCTTCGAGCGAAGACAAATGAGAGAAAAACTTATCCTGAGTTGGATGAGTCATCTTTGCTTGTAGCCCAAGTCAAGCTGCCACGTGTGTTTGAAATCCGACAGTTGGACACGTGTCGGTTGTCCATTGACCCAGGGTCATTTCGGACATATCACGCCGAGTTGCCTCCTGGCTATAAATAACCCACCCGTCCACCATAAATTGGCGGTTGCTCTGAGTTAGTGCATGACTTTTGTGATTTGAGAGGAACCCACCTCCAAAGCCTTCAAGAGAGAATCCTTGCGAGGACAAAACCCAAAACACCTAGAGCCTAAAGAGTGTTTGGCATCACTGAAGTCTTCCGGTTCTGCGTGAACCAAACACTTATTACACTTGAAGACTGTGATCTTCCAGTCGGTTAGGCGTCGCGTTCTGAGCATCCAAGAGTCATTGTGGATTGCCGGTGAACAAAGTCTGTGAAGGTTTGGAATTCTACGTTGAAGACTTACCTGGGTGACTGGGCAAGGTCTAAGTGACCTTAGCTCAAGGGGAATAAGGTGAAGACGTGGTCTTCTGAGTTCAATCTGAGCCTCCCTAACCAGACGTACAATTGTCACAACAGCTGGAACTGTTCTACCAAATCCTTGTCTTCATCGAGCAACTAGTTCTATCACCTCACTCCCTCACTTACTGTTTAGCTTCGTGAAGTCTTTGCTTGTCTACATCTGTTTGAAGACATTGTGTGAAGACATTCACTCTGAGTGCATATTTGGCTTCATATTGTCTTACAATTCGGATCTGGTCTACCTAGTTGCTACTTGTCTTCGTGCATCGCATGTACTGTACTTGACACTATTGCATGGCTAGTGTAGTTTATCTTCCGATGTACCCTATTTAGTTACTGTTTTAACTGCCTGTCTTGAAGACTTTCACAAAAATCGCCTATTCACCCCCCTCTAGTCGATAATAAACACTTTCAGATCCGGTCACAATCACATCCATCTAGCCTTAGGGTTAGATCAAGCTTGTACTCGATACACAACCATCAATACAATCAAAGCAGGACGTAGGTGATGGTGTCCTGGACTAGGGATACTAACCTAGTCGACTCATGGTCCTCAGGCTGGGCTGGCAGGCCCTCATTCATCCCAAGATAGAATCAGGAAGCCGCATGATGGAGGTGTGATCAAGATCGCATCTATCAATGACTTGACATACACTCCAAGATTTCTCTTACTGCCTCCACACCTAGGTACCGACCTTGTAATGCTAGGAGCCCTACCTGGCGTGTATATAAGCCAAATGGTTTAGCCTGTAGGGGGTACTTGAACACAATCTCATTCACTTAGCCCTAGATTTAGGACATATCTTGTGATCTCGAGGTAGATCAACTCTGTACTTGATACATCTCCATCAATATAAACAAGAGCAAGGACGTAGGGTTTTACCTTCATCAAGAGGGCTTGAACATCGGTAAACATCATCTCCTTGTTCCTGTTACCCTCGATCCGAGATCCACAGCTCGGGGCCCCCTGCCCCGAGGTTTGCCGAATTCATACCGACACTAGTGCTTTCATTGAGAGTTCTGATGTAAGATCAACAAAGGATCGATGGGATCGTCGGCCAATGACACCAATCTCACGGGCTCGATCCCCGTGCCCAAAACTTCTGCCATGGAAACGCTTTCCCACCTTCACAAGCTAGAGGCAACCCATGACTCCTCTTCGGCCCCTGTCGAACCCCTTCTCAAGGGCGAAGGGCCAAGATACTTCTTGGAAAGCGACTCAGACAGCGGCTGGCTAGACGCAGCTGACGAAACTGATCTTCAAATTAGTCCAGCTGATCCAACGACCACAAGCATATCACGGGATGAGGATGCTAGGACTCCGAGCCTGCGATCCCTAGAGATCGAAACTCACCCACCCACCACCCACATCGAGTATCGCCCCGATAACTCGGGCCCATCAGATGTCTGGGATTTAGCCTACGTACAACAACTCCCCAATGAATCGATCAAACAGTTCTGGGCCAGGTTCTTGTCGATCAAAAACAAGATACCAGACTACAAGGACTCAGATATCATAACAACTTTCCAGTGCAGATGCAAGGATAAAGGCGTCTCGAACGCCCTTGCCCGCCACTGTGTTCAAACACTATCGGAACTGTCCAATCTAGTGTCCAAATTCTGCACCATCGAAGATGCTTGGCTGGCCAGGAAAAGCATAGATTCGATCTATGAACACAATTTAAAACGTGATAGACCCGCACCTCAATGCGGGTCCCATACACGGAACATAGCCGAGTGACCTCGAAAGAGGAATAAAACTTCTGGTCACCCCAGGAACTACCCTTGATGGCTTCCTGGACAAGCCATGCCCGATGCATGCTATTCTGCTCAATTCCTGCCTGACTCACAGCCTTCACGATTGTCGGGTGGTGATGCAAGTGGCTAAAGGTGGACCCACCCTCCTTGCAGGCACCCCTAGACACATAGAAGAGCCCTCGGGCGAGGGCGAAGTCATGATGATCTACGAGACCTTTACGTCCAACAACCAGCGCAAACGGGACATGCGGGAAATCAATTCTATCCGGCAAGTGCAAACTTGATGTGCGTGGATAGACATGTTGACCACCTTTGATAATAAAGATCAGCCAAGGTCGACCCTGAACAGGTGCCCCGCTGCACTAGTCATTGACCCAATTGTCGGCAGCTGCCATCTTTGGAAGGTACTCATGGACGGAGGCAGCAGCTTAAAGCTGACATATGCAGACACTCTGGACAGAATGCAAAACGATAAATCGCGCATAGAACAGAGTAGCACCACCTTTAAAGGTATCATACCTGGGCGAGAAGCACACTGCACTGGGAAAATAACCTTGGACGTTCTCTTCGAGACACCGGACAAGTACCGATCAGAAGAATTTATGTTCCACATCGCTCCTTTTAAGAGTGGATATCATGCCCTTCTAGGACAGGGCGCCTTCTCCAAGTTCCAAGTAGTACCACACTACGGCTACATGATGCTCAAAATGCCGGGCCCAAATGGGATCAGTACCATCTCAAGCGACCCCGACAAAGCACTTAAAGCCGAAAACAAAATGGCACCGCTAGCCCTTGAATCCCTGTCCTAAGCCTTCACAGCTGAGGAACTAACCGCATTGCGAGCCAGAGTCGGTCGAGATGATGTCATCATAAACAAGAGGCCGAAGTCTACCTCATTCAAGCCGGCTGATGAAATAGTCAAATTCCAAGTGCATCTCATAGACCCATCTAAAATGGCGTCCATAGGGGAAAACCTCGAACCGGAAATCAATGAGGCCATCCGCAATTTCCTTAGGGAAAACTGGGACATATTCGCCTGGCACCCTTCGAACATGCCAGGAATACCCCGCAGGCTTGTAGAGCATAGCTTGAACATACTAAAGGACTATATGCCCATTAAACAAGTACTTCGGCGTTTCTCCGAACACAAGCGTCAAGCAATGGGTGAGGAACTGGCCAAACTATTGGAGGTCGGATTCATCCGACACATAAAACACCCCAACTGGTTTGCTAATTTCGTCATGGTACCAAAGAAGGATAGGTCCTGGCACTTGTGTGCCGATTTCAAAGACCTCAATAAGGCCTGCACCAAGGACCCCTTCCCTCTACCGCAGATTGACCAAATTGTGGATGCCACGGTTGGACATGATTCGTTGTGCTTCTTGGACACCTACTCAGGATATCATCAAATAAAGATGAAAGAATCTGATCAAGCAACAACAACATTCATCACACCATACATGCCGTTTTGTTTTAACGCGATCCCCTTCGGACTAAAGAACACCGACGCCGCATACTAGCACATGATTCAATCATGCTTGGAGAAACACATCGTGAAGACCGTCGAGGTCTACGTAGATGATGTGGTTATCAAAACCAAGCACGTCGGACAGTTGGTAGACAACCTTTGTGACACATTCGCCAGCCTATGAGAATACCAAATCAAGCTCGATCCGAAGAAATGTGGATGTTTTGAACATCGTCCTTTTGGAGGAGAAGTCAGGCGACCAGGGGCTTGGGGCGAGGAGCTCGCTTTCGATTAGAGGAAGGGGTGTTACTAATGAAGTTGGCCTTGTCCCGAGTACATTGGAGGGAGTGGCCACCTTGAGCCATCAAGGCTCTCCAGATAATATTTCCTCCCCTCGTAGATGAGGGCTAAATCCTCATCCTCATTAAAAAGGGGGTCCTCCGCTTGGTGGTGCGTCTCTGGCTCGGGTGCCGGACTGCTTATAGCCTCTACCCAACGCCTCCATCTTTGTTCGAAACCAGTAAACGGTTGATCAGATAAATTGATTATTAAACAACTCGGATGGACGAGAAAATAAGGGAAAACGTACTATGTCGGCGGTATTGTAGTAGGACAGCACATCTCGGAATTATCACCGGGCGAAGTCCTCCGTCGAAGGCTGCTTGGTCAAAGAAGCTCTACCGAATTGTTCACGAAGAGTCATTGGTCCCATTGTACCTACACAATAGATGAGGGCACTCCGAAGTGGTTGGACTCTTCGGTTTATCGCCGTGGCCATTACATCTATTATAGTAAGGCCGGTCCTTCCTAATTGCTTCAACTGAGCCACCAACTTGGTTATCTCATCACCTTCCTCTTGGGCGGAGCCCTGCAGCCTCCAACTATAATGCCTCTTCGAGGGCTCCGAGGATAATGAGGGGAGTCTAGGCCGGACTGGGTCAAGAAGGGGGACATCGTCTATATAAAATCACTCGGTTGGCCAGATGTCGGTATCCTCCCGAGGTGTGCCTGATGGGTATTTGGTCCCACCGATCCGACAGACTTCGGCTGCCCCTACCTCATATAACTTCTTGGCAGGAGAGCAGGGCACTATGCAGAAATACTTCCTCCATAGCCCGAAGTGCGCCTCGCACACGAGGTGCATCTCACAAAGGGCAACGTACCCCACGATATGTAAAATCGAGTTGGGGGTGAAGTCGTGAAGTTGCAGCCCATAGAACTCTAATAGGCCCCGGAGGAAGGGGTGAATGGGAAACCCTAGGCCACGCAATAAGAAGACCCCAAGCATACCCTTTTGTCCTCTCGAGGGGAAGGCTGACTCTCCACGTGTACCTGTCCGTTGATGGACGTTAATCCTTCACGGGTTGCTGTCAGATCTGGATTTTGTAGGTATCCTTGGGTAGCCAAGCGCTCTAAGTGGATGCGCGAGACGACACAACTACCCCAGTCACCTCTAACGGGGCCGTGAGGGCGCCTCGAAGAACCTGTATCGCTCGCCATGGGAAGCTCTCAAGGTTGGACTTGGGATGAGGGCAGAACTTGTGCTGTTTGCTTGAAAGAAGGGGTTGGGGTGTATTACAAATCCGCATGCTTTGCTCGCAAATAAAAAAGGGAGAAAGGTCGATGCTTCGATGTTTCGCCATAAAGCGACTCAATTTCCCATAAGATGTGGTTACCAAGGTCAGAAATAAGACACCACGTGTGATAGGGCTGGGTGAGGGAGTCCTGGACTAAGGGGTTCTCGGGCATCCGGTCTATTCGATATGGGCCGGACTGATGGGTTGTGAAGATAAAGGAAGAACACCACCTCCCGTATCCGGGTAGGACTCGTGTATGCGTGAATGGCAAGATTGGTGTCCGAATATGCTATTTCCTTTCTCTGTAAACCGACTCTGTACAACCCTAGGCCTCTCCAGTGTCTATATAAACCGGAGGATTTAGTCCGTAGCCAGGATCATAATATTCATAAGCTAGACAAGCTAGGGTTTAGCCATAACGATCTCGAGGTAAAGCAACTCTTGTAACCCCTATACTCATCAAATACAATCAAGCATGATGTAGGGTTTTACCTCCTTTAAGAGGGCCCGAACCTGGGTAAACATCATGTCACTTTGTCCATTGTTACCATTGATCCTTAGACGCACAGCTTGGTCCCCCCTACCCGAGATCTGCTGGTTTGGACACCGACATTGGTGCTTTCATTAAGAGCTCTACTGCATTGTCAACAGAAGGATTGATGGCGCGCCTCTTCATCAACAATGATGCTGTGTCCGGGGAGACTTTTCTCCCTGGACAAGTCTTTGTGTTCGGTGGCTTCGTGCTACGTGCCGACTCGACCGGCCACCTTGAGCAGGTCGACAGTTATGCCCCGGTCACCAAATCAGGTTGGGCAGCCTGAATTACGTCGCTGATATCCTAGGAGATCTAATCTTCGAGGGGTTCGCGGCCTCGACTACCGCTCCCTACCCTCATGAAGAAGGCCCTTCGGATCCACTATCAGATACCGTCTAGGGGTCAATATTCACACCTGCCTCGGCCTTAGATCTGGGGCAGGTCGTGTCGTCCGAAGACGGGAGGATCGACCCCGCCGGACTTTCTTCTACCATGGAGCTCTCAACCGGAGACCCAGATGCGATCGCACCGTTGGTGAACCCAGAGACAAACGGGACTCCCCTAGTCATCGGAGATCCAGACTCGCCTCTAGACGATAACTCTGAACTGTCGAGGTCTGCGTCCATCGGGCTCGATCAAGTGCCCAGCCCCGCAGATCCGCAGACTCCTATCCATCTTTCGCTCTTAGATGAAGCACTGGGCTTAATACAATATCTCGCCATTATGGAAGCCTTGCCTCCAAACTACACCTAGCTTAGGCTAGGGGCTGAGATAGGGGAATTTCACACCTCACCCACCACCCACTTAATAGCCACCGTCGAGGATTTAACCGACATGCTAGACTACACCTCCAAAGACATCGACGACATGGATGATGATGTCGACACCGAACAAAGCCAAAACCCGCCTATCACTCGGCATTGGACAGCCACTTCTACCTACGATGTATACATGGTGGACATTCCTGAGAAGAAGGACGACGATGGCATTCAGGATCCAGGCAAGGACAAGCCTGTCGATGAACCACCAAAGCGCCAATGTCAGCGGCGCCACTCACGATCGCGTCGGGCAAAGGATAGTAATACCGGCACCGGAGATAATGACACTCCAGATAACACCGAAGACCACGACCACCCCGTCGAACCCACGTCCGAATAGGACGAGAGGGGGGAGGGTCAGTACAGCCCCAAACACACTGATCACGAGGAGTCAAAAGACATCAACTACTTACTTGCCTCCGAGGAGGATGTGAGCCTTGGTGACGAAGATTTCATCATCCCAGAGGAACCCCTCGAATAACAATGCTTCAGGCGACAACTCATTGCCACTATGCGGAGCCTGAAAAAGAAACAACAGCAGCTTCAAGCTGAACAGGACACGCTCAACGATAGATGGACCAAGGTCCTAGCCGCCGATGAGTATGGCCTCGAGCGACCAGTAAAGAGCTACCCCAAGCGTAGGCTGCTGCCACAATTTGACGATGAAGCCCTTGAGCCCATTCCATCAAAATATAATTATGCTGATCAACCAGACTGACCACCATGTGGACGGGACAAAATGACTCATCACAACGAACACCAGCCCGCACCACCTCGCCATGGAGGCAAGGAGACAGCGGTGCCGGACTACACTTATGACTACGTCAGGACCTGGACAATAAAGCCGGCCAGACTAGATCAATGTACGAATCCAGAGGACATGCTCCGGCACGAGATGATGGCCACCAAACCTGGCGCGATGAACATCATCAAGTTCGAGGTCAGCACCGAACACAAATGACATCCGAACTCCATTGTGATGTCGCTAGGTACAGAGGTGTCGCACACCCTATGTGCTTTACTGATGAAGTAATGCAACACCAATTTCTGGAAGGGTTTAAACCCTTCAACATCGAGCAGTACGATGGAACGACAGACCCCCGTCTGGATTGAGGATTTTATTCTCCACATTCACATGGCTCGTGGAGATGACCTCCACGCCGTTAAATACCTTCCCCTGAAGTTGAAGGGACCAGCACGACACTGGTTGAACAGCCTCCCGGAGAACTCCATTTGGAGCTGGGAAGACTTAAAAGATGCTTTTCGGGCCAACTTTAGGGCACTTATGTCCGGCCACCGGATGCCGATGACCTAAGTCACATAGTCCAGCAGCCCGGAGAGTCCGCTCACAAACTTTAGAACCGGATGCTCATTAAAAAAGAACGAAATCATGGACTGTCCAGACGCCGAAGCCTTAGCAGCCTTCAAACATAGCGTATGTGACGAATGGCTCGCCCGACACCTCGTGCAGGAAAAGCCGAAAACCATGGCAACCCTTACAACACTTATGACCCGCTTCTGCGCAGGTGAAGATAGATGGCTAGCTCGTAGAAGCAATAGTTCCAGCGACCCTGACACCTCTGAGGCCAGGGACGGCAATGGCAGGCCATGCCGCAATAAAACAAGCATCGGAACAATGACGATGGCACAGAAGACACGACAATTAACTCCAGATTCAGTGGTTCTAAACCCGGTCAGCGGAAGAAACCTTTTAAGGGTAATAGGGATGGTCCATCCAACTTGGATAAAATCCTCAAGAGGCCTTGTCAGATTCATGCCACCCCTGATAAGCCTGCCAATCACACCAATAGAAATTTCTGGGTTTTCAAACAGGTCGGTAAGTTAAGTACCGAACATAAGGGGAAGGGACCTCCAAGCGAGGAAGATGATGAGCCCCGTCAGCCGAACACCAGGGGTCAGAAGCAGTTTCCCCCCGAGGTGAAAATAGTGAACATGATCTATGTCACTCACATCCCCAAGAGGGAGCGCAAGCGTGCACTAAGGGACGTCTACATCGTAGAGCCTGTCGCCCCAAAATTCAACCCATGGTCGGCTTGTCTGATCACCTTTGATCGTAGGGATAATCCAACCAGTATCCGTCACGGGGGTTCAGCGGCCCTGGTACTCGATCCTATCATCGACAGATACCATCTCACTAGAGTCCTTATGGACGGAGGCAGAAGTCTTAACTTGATCTATCAAGACACTGTCCATAAAATGGGCATGGACCCGTCAAGAATCAAGCCTAGTAACATGATACGTCTCCAACGTATCTATATGTTTTGATTGTTCCATGCTATTATATTATATGTTTTGGATGTTTAATAGGCATTTATATGCTATTTTATATTATTTTTGGGACTAACCTATTAACCTAAAGCCCAGTGCCAGTTTCTGTTTTTTTGCCTATTTTAGAGTTTCGCAGAAAAGGAATACCAAACGGAGTCCAATCGGAATGAAACTTTCGCGATGATCTTTCTTGGACCAGAAGCAAACCAGAAGACTTGGAGATGAAGTCGGACACGCAACGAGGCCACAACGAGGGTGGAGGGCATGCCCAGGGGGGTAGGGCACGCCCCCTTACCTGGTGGGCCCCTCATGGGTCTCCTGACCTAGTTTCTTCGCCTATATATACTCTTATACCATGAAAATATCCGGGGGAGCCACGAAACCACTTTTCCACCGCCGCAACCTTCTGTACCCGTGAGATCCCATCTAGGGACCTTTTCCAGCGTCCTGCCAGAGGGGGGTTCGATCATGGAGGGCTTCTACATCAACACCGTTACCTCTCCGATGAAGTGTCAGTAGTTTACCATAGACCTATGGGTCCATAGCTAGTAGCTAGATGGCTTCTTCTCTCTTTTTTATTCTCAATACCATGTTCTCCTCGATGTTCTTCGATATCTATTCAATGTAATATTCTTTGCGGTGTGTTTGTTGAGATCCGATGAATTGTGGATTTATGATCAGATTATCTATGGATATTATTTGGTTCTTCTATGAATTCCTATATGCATGATTTGATATCTTTGCAAGTCTCTTCGAATTATCGGTTTAGTTTGGCCTGCTAGATTGACCTTTCTTGCAATGGGAGAAGTGCTTAGCTTTGGGTTCAATCTTGCGGTGTCCTTGCCCAGTGACAGTAGGGGCAGCAAGGCACGTATTGTATTGTTGCCATCGAGGATAAAAAGATGGGGTTTTCATCATATTGCTTGAGTTAATTCCTCTACATCATGTCATCTTACTTAATGCGCTACTCCGTTCTTTATGAACTTAATACTCTAGATGCATGCTGGATAGCGGTCGATGTGTGGAGTAATAGTAGTAGATGCAGAATCGTTTCGGTCTACTTGACACGTACGTGATCCCTATGTTCATGATCATTGCCTAGATATCGTCATAACTTTGCGCTCTTCTATCAATTGCTCGGCAGTAATTTGTTCACCCACCATAATATTTGCTACCTTGAGAGAAGCCACTAGTGAAACTTATGGCCCCTGGGTCTATTTTACATCATATTAGTTTCCCATCAACTTGCCAATTTCTGTCACCGTTCCTTATTTTGCAATCTTTACTTTCCAATCTATAAACCAAAAATATTTACTTTACCGTTTATCTATCTCTATTAGATCTCACTTTTGCAAGTAATCGTGAAGGGATTGACAACCCCTTTATCGCATTGGGTGCAAGTTGTTGACTGTTTGTGCAGGTATTAGGTGACTTGTGCGTTTTCTCCTATTGGATTGATACCTTGGTTCTCAACTAAGGGAAATACTTACGCTACTTTGCTGCATCACCCTTTCCTCTTCAAGGGAAAACCCAACGCAAGCTCAAGAGGTAGTGTAGCGACCAGACCTCAAACAGTCTGATCTCTGTGCTCAGTGTCATCCCTGGATCAGTAATGCTGACACCACACAGTACTTGGAGGATTTATAACAGAGTAGCAATCACACACTTATTACATCGAACGTCTCAAAAGAGAACTTATTGAAATAAATATGGCTTAAGGCCATCTAAAATTGATAACAGCGGAAGACTTGGAAGATAAGCGAGTCCATCAACTCCAACGGCATCACTGAGTATAGAACCACGACCTAAAAGCATCTTACTTGTCGTCTGAAAAGTCTACAACATGAAACGTTGCAGCCCGAAAACGGGTCAGCACATGGAATATGCTGGCAATGTAACACATAGAGAATAACAATGGAATAAGCTATACTACATGCATATATGGCTGGTGGAAAAGCTCTATGGTTACAGTTTTGCATAAAGCCAATTTTTCCCTACTGCAAAGGAATAAATTTATTTAACTATCATGGTGGTTGTTAAACATTGAGAATGGTTGACAGCATTCTCAATCCCAATTAAAAAGTACTCATTAAACCCAACAAAATTAATTAGAGTAACATGATGAGATTCACATGATATCCAGGTACTAGATACTCAAAACGTCCATAACCGGGGACACGGCTAACCATGATTAGCTTATACACTCTACAGAGGTTTGTGCACTTTTCCCCACAAGACTCGATCGCCTTCGTTTGATTCCTTGCACTACATGATGTTTGAGAAACGGATGACCGAGACATAGTCTTTCGGAAGCGCTAGCACCTTACATGTGGGTAGACCGGTACACCTACATTCCCCTACATCTACTAGTCTACCCGTAAGAGTTCGCACAACTTAGTCAACTATGCCAGAGCCCATAATGGCTTGTGGCTGCACACGTAAGTTTCTAGTTTGAATAATCTCATGATCCCTTTGAGCCTGGGTGGCGGTCCGAAGAAATACAGGCAAGTCCTGATAGAAACCAGGTGCCTCAATCCACCCAGATGTGTGTTTAAGTTGCCACCTTAAATAAACCATTGATTAACAATCTCACATCTGTCATGGATACACTCACCCAATCCACGTCTACTAGCATAGTATGGCATAATAAGCAAACGTAGAAGTAACTCCCAAAGGTTTGATAATAAAACAGGTAATAGGTACTACCTCAACTACTTCCCATCCCACAATTTAATTAGATCCTAATCATGCAATGTTTGAGGATTGATCTAATGCATAAAACTGGGTAGTAGAAAAGGTATGATCAAAGTGTTACTTGCCTTGCTGATGATCCGCGAAACCTAGAGATTCGAAGTAACAGGCGGCGCACTCCGGGTATTCTATCGCAGACAAACAAACAAGCATACAATAAGTACTCATCTAATGCACAGGTAAAACTCGAATAAAAGATCTAACCTGAAAGTTCAACTTAAGAACTCCGGTTTGCAAAAAGAAACAAATCAAACAAAGCAACGAAAGTCAAACGGGAAAGGAAACAGCTTCGTTTTACTAATCTGGATCTAAGTCAAATTTTACAGAAGCAAAAAACTTATTTAATTTCGTTATTCGGAAAGAGGGTTTCGAGACGAAACTCCAGGCGCTAGAATCGCCTGATTCCGATAAACGAGCGAAAAGTTAAACTAAAATGAAAATCGGATCAGGAATCGCGATCAGAAAAATCGCGGATTAAATCCGAGAAAAAGAAAAACGACGAATGGGTTGACGAACGAACGTTCGTTAACTAAACAAGTTTGACGAATACGTTCGTTAAAACGAACGAACGAGCGAACGCTCGCTAGTTAAACTAAACTGAAAATAAAACCGATCTAATAAAAAAACGAAACCAAAAAAACGAAAATAAAACCGACGGAAAACCAATCGGTTTTCTAAAAAAGAAACGGCATGGAAGTCAAGGCGGCGGCGAACCTCGGCGAGCGTGTGGGCGGCGGGGTTGGCAAGGTCCGGCGAGGTCGGTGACGGCGGCGGGGTCCGGCGGCGG